>NC_064620.1:409652125-409955155 GCF_023898315.1 Schistocerca nitens
GGTCCGGAGTGACGCATGTGTGGGTGGCAAGTTGAGGCGGCTTGTAGCAGCTCCGATCCGCCGCAGGGTGGAGTGTGTGACATGGTGCGACGGGATGGCGCCACATTTGAAACTGCCATTCCTGCGTCTCTACAAGTGTCAATCCTACGCCTTTGCTTCCATTCGATGTCCAACGCCCGCCCCCATGCCCTACTGAGCAAGTACCTCAGATCTCTGTGAAAATTGTGGCTATTTATTTTAATTTCCGCCACTTCTTTAATAATAGAGTCGTAGTAAGATGGTCTTTTGCTGTTGTATTTTATGCCCGTTTTTTAGGAAACGTTCCGTCACAGCCAAGTGCTCAAGTTCCCTTTGTTTACATATCGTGAATACTCTGCACAACGCTCAGCAACAGTGACAATAGTCTGTCCTATGTAAATGCTGCCACAATAACAGAGGACACCATTCACACCAGGGGCCTAGAAAACGGCTCAAAAACCATCTACAGGGTGGTCCATTGATCGTGACCGGGCCAAATATCTCACGAAATAAGCATCAAACGAAAAAACTATAAAGAACGAAACTCGTCTAGCTTGAAGGCGGAAACTAGATGGCGCTATGGTTGGCCCGCTAGATGACGCTGCCATAGGTCAAACGGATACCAACTGCGTTTTTTTTTAATAGGAACCCCCATATTTTATTACATATTCGTGTAGTACGTAAAGAAATATGAATATTTTAGTTGGACCACTTTTTTCGCTTTGTGATAGATGGCGCTGTAATAGTAACAAACATATGGCTCACAATTTTAGACGAACGGTTAGTAACAGGTAGGGTTTTTAAATTAAAATACAGAACGTAGGTACGTTTGAACATTTTATTTCGGTTGTTCCAATGTGATATATGTACATTTGTGAACTTATCATTTCTGAGAACGCATGCTGTTACAGCGTGATTACCTGTAAATACCACATTAATGCAATAAATGCTCATAATGTTGTCCGTCAACCTCAATGCATTCGGCAATGAGTGTAACGACATTCCACTCAACAGCGAGTAGTTCGCTTTCCGTAATGTTCACACATGCATTGACAATGCACTGACGCATGTTGTCAGGCGTTGTCGGCGGATCACGGTTGTTGTTGTTGTGGTCTTCAGTCCTGAGACTGGTTTGATGCAGCTCTCCATGCTACTCTATCCTGTGCAAGCTTCTTCATTTCCCAGTACCTACTGCAACCTATATCCTTCTGAATCTGCTTAGTGTATTCATCTCTTGGTCTCCCCCTACGATTTTTACCCTCCACGCTGCCCTCCAATACTAAACTGGTGATCCCTTGATGCCTCAGAACATGTCCTACCAACCGATCCCTTCTTCTGGTCAAGTTGTACCACAAACTCCTCTTCTCCCCAATCCTATTCAGTACCTCCTCATTAGTTATGTGATCTACCCATCTAATCTTCAGCATTCTTCTGTAGCACCACATTTCGAAAGCTTCTAAAAATGGTTCAAATGGCTCTGAGCACTATGGGACTTAACATCTATGGTCATCAGTCCCCTAGAACTTAGAACTACTTAAACCTAACTATCCTAAGGACAGCACACAATACCCAGCCATCACAAGGCAGAGAAAATCCCTGACCCCGCCGGGAATCGAACCCGGGAACCCGGGCGTGGGAAGCGAGAACGCTACCGCACGACCACGAGATGCGGGCTCGAAAGCTTCTATTCTCTTCTTGTCCAAACTATTTACCGTCCATGTTTCACTTCCATACATGGCTACACTCCATACAAATATTTTCAGAAATGACTTCCTGACACTTAAATCTATATTCGATGTTAACAAATTTCTCTTCTTCAGAAACGCTTTCCTTGCCATTGCCAGTCTACATTTTATATCCTCTCTACTTCGACCATCATCAGTTATTTTGCTCCGCAAATAGCAAAACTCCTTTACTACTTTAAGTGTCTCATTTCCTAATCTAATACCCTCAACATCACCCGACTTAATTCGACTGCATTCCATTATCCTCGTTTTGCTTTTGTTGATGTTCATCTTATATCCTCCCTTCAAGAAACCATCCATTCCGTTCAACTGCTCTTCCAAGTCCTTTGCTGTCTCTGACAGAATTACAATGTCATCGGCGAACCTCAAGGTTTTTATTTCTTCTCCATGGATTTTAATACCTATTCCGAATTTTTCTTTTGTTTCCTTTACTGCTTGCTCAATATACAGATTGAATAACATCGGGGAGAGGCTACAACCCGGAGTATCCCTTCCCAACAACTGCTTCCCTTTCATGTCCCTCGACTCTTATAACTGCCATCTGGTTTCTGTACAAATTGTAAATAGCCTTTCGCTCCCTGTATTTTACCCCAGCCACCTTTAGAATTTGAAAGAGAGTATTCCAGTCAACATTGGCAAAAGCTTTCTCTAAATATACAAATGCTAGAAACGTAGGTTTGCCTTTCCTTAATCTTTCTTCTAAGATAAGTCGTAAGGTCAGTATTGCCTCACGTGTTCCAGTATTTCTACGGAATCCAAACTGATCTTCCCCGAGGTCGGCTTCTACTAGTTTTTCCATTCGTCTGTAAAGAATTCGTGTTAGTATTTTGCAGCTGTGGCTTATTAAACTGATTGTTCGGTAATTCTCACATCTGTCAACACCTGCTTTCTTTGGGATTGGAATTATTATATTCTTCTTGAAGTCTGAGGGTATTTCGCCTGTTTCATACATCTTGCTCACCAGATGGTAGAGTTTTGTCATGACTGGCTCTCCCAAGGCCGTCAGTAGTTCCAATGGAATGTTGTCTACTCCGGGGATTTGTTTCGACTCAGGGCTTTCAGTGCTCTGTCAAACTCTTCACGCAGCAAATATATTTCAACTTTCCCCACAGAAAGAAATCTGGGGACGTTAGATCCGGTGAACGTGCGGGCCATGGTATGGTGTGCTTCGACGACCTTCCACCTATCATGAAATATGCTATTCAGTGCCGCTTCAACCGCAAGCGAGCTATGTGCCGGACATCCATCATGTTGGAGGTACATCGCCATTCTGTCACGCAGTGAAACATCTTGTAGTAACATCGGTAGAACATTACGTAGGAAATCAGCGTACATTGCACCATTTAGATTGCCATCGATAAAATGGGGGCCAATTATCCTTCCTCCAATAATGCCGCCAAGGTCACTGACGTTCCACTTGTCGCAGCCATTGTGGATTTTCCGTTGCCCAATAGTGCATATTATGCTGGTTTACGTTACCGCTGTTGGTGAATGACGCTTCGTCGCTAAATAGAACGCGTGCCAAAAATTTGTCATTGTCCCGTAATTTCTCTTGTGCCCAGTGGCAGAATTGTACACGACGTTCAAAGTCGTCGCCTTGCAATTCCTGATGCATAGAAATATGGTACGAGTATAGTCGATGTTGTGGAGCATTCTCAACACCGACGTTTTCGAGATTCCCGATTCTCGCGCAATTTGTCTGCTACTGATGTGCGGATTAACCGCAATAGCAGCTAGAACACCTACTTGGGCGTCATCATTTGTTGCAGGTCGTGGTTGACGTTTCACATGTGGCTGGACACTTCCTGTTTCCTTAAATAACATAACTATCCGGCGAACGGTCCGGACACTTGGATGATGTCGTCCAGGATACCGAGCAGCATACATAGCGCACGCCCGTTTGGCATTTTGATCACAATAGCCATACATCAACACGATATCGACCTTTTCCGCAATTGGTAAACGGTCCATTTTATCACGGGTAATGTATCACGAAGCAAATACCGTCCGCACTGGCGGAATGTTACGTGATACCATGTACTTATACGTTCGTGACTATTACAGTGCCATCTATCACAAAGCGAAAAAAGTGGTCCAACTAAAACATTCATATTTCTTTACGTACTACAAGAATATGTAATAAAAATGGGGGTTTCTATTTAAAAAAAACGGAGTTGATATCCGTTTGACCTATGGCAGCTCCATCTAGCGGGCCAACCATAGCGCCATCTGGTTTCCCCCTTCAAGCTAGACGAGTTTCGTTCTTTGTAGTTTTTTCGTTTAATGCTTATTTCGTGAGATATTTGGCCTGGTCTCTAGCAATGGACCACCCTGTATACTGGGATTCTGACATCAAAGAAGCGGCCGAGATTAGAATAAGCAGGAACAGTTTCAACAGAGACTAGGAGTACACAGTAGGGCATGGGGTGGTCGTTGTACACTGACAAGGGAACCTCCCCATCGCACCCCCCTCAGATTTAGTTATAGGTTGGCACAGTGGATAGGCCTTGAAAAACTGAACACAGATCAATTGAGAAAACAGGAAGAAGTTGTGTGGAACTGTGAAAAAATAAGCAAAATATACAAACTGAATAGTTCATGAGACGATAAGCAACATCAAGGACACTTGGAACGCAGGAGCGCCGTGGTCTCGTGGTAGCGTCAGCAGCTGCGGAACGAATGGTCCTTGGTTCAAATCTTCCATCGAGTAAAAAGTTTAATTTTTTATTTTTAGTTTATGTGACAAACTCTTATGTTTTCATCACTTTTTTGGGAGTGATTATCAGATCCACAAGAAAACCTAAATCGGGCAAGGTAGAAGAATCTTTTTACCCATTCGCCAAGTGTACAAGCTAGGTGGGTCGACAACATATTCCTGTCATGTGACGCACATGCCGTCACCAGTGTCGTATAGAATATATCAGATGTGTTTTCCTGTGGGGGAATCGGTTGACCTATGACCTGGCGATCAAATGTTTTCGGTTCCCATTGGAGAGGCACGTCCTTTTGTCTACTAATCGCACGGTTTTGCGATGCGGTCGCAAAACACAGACACTAAACTTATTACAGTGAACAGAGACGTCAATGAACGAACGGACAGATAATGACTACGTAAAAATAAAGACAGTAAAATTTTCACCCAAAGGAAGACTTGAACCAAGAACCTCTCGTTCCGCAGCTGCTCACGCTACCACGGCGCTCCTGAGCCCACATTCTCCATGATATTGCCTATGTGGCCCATGGATTACTCAGTTTGTATATTTTGCTTATTTTTTCACAGTTCCACACAACTTCTTCCTGTTTTCTCAATTGATCTGTGTTCAGTTTATCAAGGCCTACCCACTGTGCCAATTTATAACTAAATCTGAGGTGGGTGCGATGGGGAGGTTCCCTTGTGAGTGAAAGTAAAGACCTAGGCGTGGCGATAGTAGCGAAACAGGAGCAGCAGTTTCAAACGTGGCGCCGGCCGCAGTGCCATGTGACGTCATTCGATCCCGCGGCGAGACGGCGAGACGGAGCTGCTGGGAGTTGCCCAACTTACCTTCCGCACATGTGTCATTCCAGCCCTCTCTGGAAGGTTTCAGACGCTGCCATTACATACGTAAGCAGAGCATCGTAGCACCCCCCGGCAGTCAGTTATTTTTAACTCCTGATGACAATAGCGGAGACAGCTACCGAAACCTCGAGTCTTTTACTCGAAGTGATGCGACTTGTAAATCGAGAAGATTTTATTGAATGACAGACGTTGTGCGTCACTGAATGGTTTATTGTTAAAATTACGAGGGTGCACGATTCAAGAGGAGTCGGATAAAACATTACTTCCTCTCACAAACGTCTCAAACACTGTTTCCGCCTGTGAACACAAATTACGATCAGATTGATCATCAAAGGCACTTCGAAGAAAATATCGGTCTGGCATGAAACGTTTTCTCTTTGGTTTTCCTCTTCTGGCTGCTGCTGAAGCGCGGCGCTTTCGGCTATGGTTCTGTTCGTTTTCCGCTCATGCTCATGCGGAGCCTTATCGGTTTCCCACATATTTGTATCATCTATTTCTATTGACGGGATGAAAACGACGTACCAGATATATCCTCCACCACACAGTAAGACGACTAATGGAGAACAGATGTATGAGGGAGTCAGGTAAAGTGGCCATGGCGGGCAAAGTGGCTATTGGGATCGTGGGAGGGCTATAAAGTGGGGCTGGAAATGCTTTAACTTATTGTCCCTGGAGGAGACAGTCACTCTATGAAGTCCAACCTATTTGCTGTGCCGTTCTTCATAGTTATAATAATTCATGTGAATTTTAGTTATGTTGATGTAGGGTAATTGACCAGTTTGTATATTTGTTGTGGAGACGGAGTATGACTTACGTCTGCCGGCCGCGGTGGTCTAGCGGTTCTAGGCGCTCAGTCCGGAACCGCACAACTGCTACGGTCGCAGGTTCGAATCCTGCCTCGGGCATGGGTGTGTGTGTGATGTCCTTAGGTTTGTTAGGTTTAGGTAGTTCTAAGTTCTAGGGGACTGATGACCACAGATGTTAAGTCCCATAGTGCTCTGAGCCATTTGAACCATTTTGAACTTACGTCTTGTTAATGGCTCTGAGCATTATGGGACTCAACTTCTGAGGTCATTAGTCCCCTAGAACTTAGAACTAGTTAAACCTAACTAACCTAAGGACATCACACACATCCATGCCCGAGGCAGGATTCGAACCTGCGACCGTAGTGGTCTCGCGGTTCCAGACTGCAGCGCCTAGAACCGCACGGCCACTTCGGCCGGCGTCGTCTTGTTAATGAAATTGTTTTGAAAGAATCATATCTTGACTGCATCACCTCACTTCAATTATTGAAAATTCGGTCATGCTATTAGAGGATGTACAGATTTTGTGTAATGCTGTAAATGCGGGCAAAGTGACCATCTCGAGGATGGCTTCTTCCCACATTGTATAGGGGAAAAACTTAAAAGCAGCGGCCAAAGGAAGGTATCCGAGGCAAGTCTTGATAGGTGTGATTTAGAAGCGGCAAATAAAGTAAGGGAAGAAAAAGAAAGTAAGAAGAAGGAAAAACGGAAAGCAGCCGAAGAAAACAAAGGGCGTATCGAGAACAATGTGAAGAAATACAACCCTATAAGAGCTCTTTTTGACAACAACAATGAAACCGCAGAGTGCATGAACTGCGAGGAAAAATTTTCAAATTCAAGGCAGTGGATTTAGTGACAATTGTGCTACCACCGGGCACCTGAACTCTGTACAGGAGTTGAGAAACACAATTTGACTTTTATTTGTAAAAAAGTAAATAAATTAATCCGAATCATGTTTTAAAACAAAATATTTTTTTTTCTCTGTTAAAACGGTTTTTATATTCTATGTCTAAGTTGCCACTTTTTCCACCCATTTCGAACAAAGTAGCCATTATGCCACGTCGTGAAAACTGAATTGTGTAAAGTTCTTAATTTTATCCTAAGGTAAGTAAACTATTGGATACTATACTGTAGTAGTTGCAGATTATAATAATTCATTTCTATACATTTCCGTACATTGCTACTCGGTTTAAATAATAGAATCACGTTAGCCCGGCTTTCCCTCACATTTGTAATCCTCCCATCGTCGCTATTTATTTTCTCACCTTTCCTCTTAATACCAAAGTTGGGCTTTTCCCCTTCCTGTGATTTGGTACGGCTTAATTTTCGGTAGCCATAAATACTAAACTTGCTGCATTGCGAATTTGGATCTAGTAGAAGCAGGGCGGGAACATTAAATGTTGCCATGACATAACGTAGGCGAGTCGAAGAAGTTTTTTAACTCACCTTTTTACACGTTTCTTCACATTATCTCACAAACATTACATAGATTATTACATTGTCGTCGGACTCCTTCCCGCTGTGGACGTTAACTCATGAGTCGTTTAATTTTTCATCTCTCTCACACGTCTACTTCTTTCTGTTCTGATGAAAAATGTAACTAAGATGACAGCATAGATGTACATGCCCAAGCGAGGTCCTTGCCTATAGCAACATCCACCAAGACAAAAAAATGTAAACATTACGGAAAATCACGTAATTGTACCGATTGTTTTGCGTTGCGGCCGAAGGTGCAATATGACAATATGTAGACGTTGCTGAATTTCCGTTTATTTTATTTTAAGATTTTAATTGGCCATTCAAACTTCCACGCATTCCTACATTTATGACGCATAAAACAGTGGTTCAGAACGTCAAATATAGTAGCTGATATCGCGCTCGTTTACTTTCTAAGACCAGACATCTAAATAACGAAGCAATAGATTCTTTAAACGAGGCACTAGTTACCCTTAGTCTTCTGTGGAAGGTTGCGCGCGCGCGCGCGCACACACACACACGCACACACACATACAACTTGCGTGCGACCAACATGAGAGTAATTTTCTCGAACTCCACGGCCTTCGGCGATTCCACCTGCATCAGGCGGAAGTTACGTAAACTAAACGTTGTCGTTCAACTAATCACGACAGCGAATAACTCTCATTATGGTTCGACAAAACAAGACGTATCGCCAGAAGTGAGAACGAAGGCCACGCAGATCCTGCAGTTTCTCGCAACTAGAATCAGTCCCCGTTAAAAGTGATCAGGAAAATGCCGTGACCTGCATGGTCCTTATCTGTTGTGTGTTATATCTGGCGAAAGCTGCCACAAATGGAGTGTAGTGAAAATACAACGAATTGGTAGCTTCCCGCTTTTCAGCTTGAGAGGTGGACATATATAGGTGAACTGGACATTTATTTGCGGATAGTTTCAGAATGAGAGGAAATTTCATGTTACGAGAGCGAAGCAGTCGCATGTGACATCTGTGGAATAGCTGACATATGGCAGTGACAACAGTATCTCAAAACTTGTGTATCTTTGACTCACAAGGGGAGGCCGCCAATTGTGAAATTCAGATTCGATTCATACTGCGCATAATAAAAGCTCATGGCCAGAGGTGTAATGTGGCAAAGCACCAAGATGCACTTCTCAGCCGTTGTCGAGAAAATCGACAGTTAAAAGAAACCGTTCCGGTGAAATACTCTCTACGAGTAATGATTTTTCTGCAGCGTTGTGGCGCAGCGGTAAGCGCTCGGGTCCGTAATGCGAAGGTCACCGGATCGAAGCTCGCGCCATGCAAATTTTTTTATTATTAGTTTTTTGTAATATATATATATATATATATATATATATATATATATATATATATATATATATATATATATAATGAATTGCTTATGCATGTTGGTGAAGGCGGATCGCTCTCCAATTGTACCGCCTCCATTTTTCCGTTTTTTTAACAGGGTGTACCAAAGCTCTCCCGTCCGCACGGATTTTCGACGATGTTATGAGTTGCGCTAGGGACCGCATCTACCTTCTTTCGAAGTTAGCAGGCAACTACGCTGTTATGCGGCGGCTCGTTTCGGCCCATTCAACATCTGTCCTTCAAGTGTAACGAGCGAGTAACGGAGTTTATATTTCATACCTGCCGCAGCAAATTTGTGTTCGTCGGGTCTCTATTCTAATTCGAACGTTTGACTTACGCTATATGTATTCGTTTCGCAATACCGTTTCTACGTCTTCCGGGAAGAGATGGGCAACATATTACTACCGCCCACATATATCTCGCGTAATGATCACAACGAAAAGATCCGAGAAATTAGAGCAAATACGGAGACTTACAAGCAGTCGTTCTTCCCACGCACAATTCGTGAATGGAACAGGGAAGGGGGGATCAGATAGTGGTACAATAAGTACCCTCCGCCACACACCGTAAGGTGGCTCGCGGAGTATAGATGTAGATGTAGATGTAGATGTATCTATACGTGGTTAACACTATGAAGACAATTATTAACATTTGTGAAATACAACTTTGTTTGCGGAAAACATAATGATGTTCGAAGTCGCCAGTTTTTCCACGACAAACGACTTTCAACAACTTATTATATGCATAATTGTTGCAACTGATTGCCGGGAATTTTTATATATATATATGTATATATATATATATATATATATATATATATATATATTAATTACAAAAAACAAATACTAAAAAAAAAGGTTGCATGGTGCGAGATTCGATCCGGCAACTTTCGGATTACGAACCCGAGTGCTTACCGCTGCGCCACAACGCTGTAGAAAATTAGTAATCGTAGAGAGTATTTCACCGCAACGGTTTCTTTTAACTGTCGATTTTCTCGACAACGGCTGAGAAGTGCATCTTGGTGCTTTGCCACATTACACCTCTGGCCATGAGCTTTTATTATGCGCAGTATGAATCGAATCTGAATTTCACAATTGGCGGTCTCCCCTTGTCAGTTGTAGAGCGGAGGGAGTCAAGTATTGTACATGAAGTAAGCTGGAAGAAGTTTTATAATAGTGCATACTGAAGGAGGATTTTGCCCAAGAAAATTATTAAGAATTATTAATCTGATGAAAGGACTTACAGATGCAGTATTTATGGAACACAGCGAATGGATTTGCATTTTTAAGGTAATAATTTTATCTGGCACTTACTGATAATTAGAGACTGGATTATATGCATTTGCATATTTGGCTCCTTTTCACCGGTTATTGCATCTTTTAACTGAAAACTAGTGACGATGCATATTTTCGCTCTGTTAAAAATATTTTAAAAATTTAAACTGGCAGTCTCTAGCTCGACCTAGTCTTGATGGTTCACAGACTGATTATGACCGAGAACTGCGTACAGTCGCTAACCGAGAGGCCACTGATTACAGAAGAGGAACAGGAACAGGCAGACAGAGTCAATGCTCCTGCGCCCGCAGTTAATCCCCTCCGCTGGCATACCGTACGCGTCGGCAACAAACTACGCAAGTTTTAGTCGCATGTCCATTGTTTCAGTTTAGCTTTCTATTTATTTGTCCACAGTTGAATGTGTTTACGACTTGTAGTGTTGTGTGCCATGCCGAACGAAAACAGAAACGTCGTTTTCTGGGTAGCTGACCATCCTGCAACATTTACATACGACGGAATTGTTTTATATTGCTGAGTATTCGAGAAAAACGTTTCGTTCGAAAAAAAGTTTCACATAGACCAGAATGGCAAGAGATGGCTTCTTATCGCAGAAATGCAGAAGAAAGGACCACGACAACAACTTCTGACAATAGCAAGTTGCAAAATGGCTCTGAGGACTATGGGACTTAACTTCTAAAGGTCATCAGTCCCCTAGAACTTAGAACTACTTAAGCCTAACTAACCTAAGGACATCACACACATCCATGCCCGAGGCAGGATTCGAACCTGTGACCGTAGCGGTCGCGCGGTTCCAGACTGTAGTGCCTAGAACCGCTCGGCCACAGCGGCCGGCAGCAAGTTGCAGTAGCGGGGATTTGTCGAAAGGTAACCAAAAATGTCGGTTTAACATGGATCTATGTGAAGCAGTCACTGCAAGCAATATTCCTCTTCATAAACTTACGAACCCTGTCCTCAAAGGCTCCCTGCATAAATACTGCTTAAATCAAAGAATACTAGATGAATCAACATTGTGTAAAAACTACATACCGACAATTTAAGTAAATGTTCTGGAAGAAATACGATTTGTGGCCGTTACATTGCAAATGTAATTCTTGGTGCTTTAAAAGAAGAGCCTTCTTCTTCCTATTTAGCGGCCTACAAAGAAGTTGAAAAAGTAAATCATTCTACGATCGCCAGGTTAGAGAATGAGGGTATTAGAAAAATATTTCCAGAATATTCTGCAGATGGAGTGTTTGTGTTTATTTCAGATACTGCTTCCTATACGATCAAAGCAGGAAAAGCTTTCCGAGTATTTTATCCCAGTTTGATTCACGTGACTTGCTTTGCTCATGGAATGCATCGCCTTGCTGCAGAAGTACGTTCCACGTTTGTGAATGTAGATAAACTGATTTCGTGCACAAAGAAAGTGTTTGTGAAGGCTCCTCCTCGCATCAACACCTACAAAGAAAAACTACCAAATGTGCCTTTACCTCCCGAACCAGTGGTAACTTGTTGGGGTAATTAGGACGAAGCTGTGTTGTTTTGGAATGAACATGGGCGAGGCCATGAGAGGGGTGGTAAACGACTTCGATAGTGCAGAGACTTTTGCAGTTTGCCAGTGGCTCTGAGCACTATGGGACTTAACTTCTAAGGTCATTAGTCCCCTAGAACTAAGAACTACTTAAACCTAACTAACCTAAGGACATCACACACATCCATGCCCGAGGCAGGATTCGAACCTGCGACCGTAGCAGTCGCGCGGTTCCAGACTGTAGCGCCTTTAACCGCTTGGCCACTCCGGCCGGCGTTTGCCAGTGCAAGGAAGCTTTAGTGACTCCGGTATTAAAAAAGACATTGTTGTGATTATCACTCATTTTTCCCATATACCTGCAAGTACTAAAAAGCTTGAAACTCAAGGTTTGGCGTTGAATGAATCTATTCAGTTAATGAATAAAACTATTCTAGTGAACTCCTCATTGCCGGAGGTATTCCCAAGAAAAATTAAAGAAAAGTTTGAAAACATTTTAAACAATAACCCAGGCTTTGAACCCTTGTGCCAAATTGCTAGTTTTGTTAATGGGATGGATGAAGTTTTACCATTTAAATTCCTTCTGGGTCTATTTCGTGCACTATAATGTTATGGGTGTCACGTGTATGTATCAGCGAGACTTTCCTGTCTGAGAATCTAAGATTATCAACTACGGTGGGATAAGGTGCTGTCCTGGTGCTAAGGCTGGTGTGCCAACGCGATCCATCTGGCAACAACTACTCATGGTTAAACAGTCCAGTCAACGAAAACCAAAAAAGATCGAGAAGAGGAAAAATTTTCTTAGGCGCAAATTTTTGTACAATGGTAGAAGTGCAGGCAAGCTAATGCGAAATGGCTGCATGAAAAATGTGAAAAAATCGAAAAAGCAATGATTGTCGGAACGACTGACTCAGTGTACGAAAAAGTCGAAAGAACATTCAGTAAAGTTAAAAGCAAGGGGGTAAATTAGGACCGCAACAGCAAAGCCACTGTTAGACGCAGAGGAAATAGCAGATAGGTGGAAAGAGCACATTGAAGGCCTATAGGATGGTAAGATTTGACTGATGTGATAGAAGAAGAAAGAGGAATTGATAGAGAAGAGATACGGGATCAAGTATTAGAATCAGAATTTAAAAAAGCTTTCGAACATTTAAGACCAAATATGGCAAAAGGGATAGACAACATTCCACTAGAAGTCTTAAAATCATTGGAGGAAGTGGCGACAAAACGATTATTCACATTGGTGGATAGAATGTATGAGACTGGCGACACGCCATCTGACTTTCGGAAAAATATCATCTACACAATGCTGGAGACTGCACGAGCTAACAAGTGCGATAATTATCCCAAAATCAGCTAAACAGCTCATGCATCCAAGTTTCTGACAAGAATAATATACAGAAGAGTGGAAAAGAGAATTGAGGACAGGTTAGATGATGACCAGTTTGGCTTTAGGCGCTAGAGAGGCAGTTCTGACGTTGTGACTGATAATGTAAGCAAGACTAAGAAAAATCAAGACACGCGTCGAATGGTGCAAGATGTTCGAACTTTTGGGGAAATTTGGGGTAAACTATAGGGGGAGACAGGTAATATACGACATGTACAAGAACCAAGAGAGAATAATAAGAGTGTAAGACCAAGAACGAAACGTTCAGATTAAAAAGAGTGCTCTGAGCACTATGCGACTTAACTTCTGAGGTCATCAATCGCCTAGAACTTAGAACTAATTAAAACTAACTAATCTAAGGACATCACACACATCCATGCCCGAGGCAGGATTCGAACCTGCGACCGTAGTGTAAAATAGGGATGTAGTCTTTTGTCCCTACTGCTCAATCTTCACTTCGAAGAAGTAATGATGGAAATAAAAGAAATGTTGAAGAGCGGAATTAAAATTCAATGTGAAAGGATATCATGATACGATTCGATGATGACATTGCTGTCCTAAGTGAGAGTGAAGAAGAATTACATGATCTGCTGAATGGCATGAACAGTCTAATGAATACAGAATATGGACAGAGACTGAATCGAAGAAAGACGGAAGTAATGAGAAGTAGCAGAAATGAGAACAGCGAGAAACCTAAGATCAGGATTGAAAGTCACGAAATAGATGAACTTAAAGAATTCTATCTTGGCAGCAAAATAACCAATGACGGATAGAGCAAGGAGGACATCAAAAGCTGACTATCACTGAAAAAAAGGTCTTTCCTGGCCAGGATTAATTTGCTAGTATCAAACATAGGCCTTAATTTGAGGTAGGAATGTCTCAGAAAGTACGTTAGGACCACAGCATTGCATGACAGCGACACGTGGACAGTGGGAAACCAGGAATAGATGAGACTCGAAGTATTTGAGATGTGGTGCTACAGACGAATGTGGAAAATTAGGTGGACTGATAAGATTAGGAAGGAGGAGGTTCTCTGCAGAATAGGAGAGGAAGGAAATATGTGGAAAATACTGAAAAGGAGAAGGGATAGGATGGTACAACATTTGTTACGATATCATGGGATGACTTCCACGGTACTAGAGGGAGCTGTAAAGGGCAAAAACTGTAAAGGAAGATAGAGATTGAAATACATCCATTAAATAATTGAGGGCATAGGCTGCTAGTGATACTGTGTGATGAAGAGGTTGGCTCAGTAAAGGAATTCGTTGCGGGCCGCATCAAACCAATAAGAAGACTGATTAAAACAAAAAAAAATGTTCTGAGGATGTAACAGGGTTTAAGAAGCGATAGTGGAGGGAAGGTAGGTCGCCGGATTGTGCTCATGTAATTCCCTCCTTCATAGGTCTGTAAAATGAAGAGCATGCAGATTCGCCCGCTCTACCTATCCCACTACTCACAAGAAGCAACTACATGCTTTTCCACAAAGTTATACCGACTCTCCGCAGTACACCTTATGAATTATTGGCAGCTCATTGCACAGACATGCCCGGGGGGGGGGGGGATGGGGGGGGAGGGGGGGGGAAGGAGAGGAGGAATGTTTATTTTCCACAAAGTGCAGTAATATTATATGCAATACAGACACGAGTTACTGATAATGTTACTGCATGTGGACAGGCTGTACATATCTCTGTACATTAGTCTACACTGATAGAGGAGAAATTGATTCTTAGCATTCTGTACGGCAGTTGTAAGGTTCTTTTGGGAAAGGAGCTTCCCTCACGATGAGGGCTGCTCACTTTTTCTCTTACATGGAGACTACACCTCCCCAGCGTCCAGTTCTCTCACTAGAATAGACAAAATAATTTCTCTGAGGTCGTTTTTATATAGTTTATTAAATGGGTATTAATTTGCAGTTTTTGACTTAGCTATTATGTAAAATCTTCAACAACTACAGCTGTCAGCTATCTAGCATACTGAAGAGCGTCTCCCAAGTATTACACGCTGTCAATGTGTATTCGACAACATCGATTTCATCGTTTCTACTATGACCGGCTGGAATACATTCCGCAGCATGAGGGTATCAAATGCATCACGCCAACCACAGCTCTCCCAAAACTTGAAGAGGTCCAGAGGTTTAAATTCCCTGCTTCTGCAACAGAACTGGGTCTCCGAGGTGTTGTGGAACTTCAGATATTTAAACCTAAGTCAAGCAGTGCATAATGGCAGATTACTGTTCTAGACTTGAACGTAACTAGACCCAGGCCATCGGACATATTCACACCCACATTACAAGATATGCTGCAGATGTGCAGTAAGTGGCTCCAATCAGTGTAATCCACTTTACGAGAAAAGATTTATGTAATCTATCAACCCGCCAGGTTAGCCGAGAGCGCTAATGTGCTGCGTCCTGGACTCGGGTAGAAGCCCCAGCCCCAGGATCGAATCCTCCCGGAGGATTACCGACGAGGGCCGATGTGCCAGCCAGCCTGGATGTTTCTAGGCGGTTTTCCACATCCCGTTTGGTGAATACCAGGCTGGTCCCCACGTTACACGCCTCTCAGACATTTGAAACACGATCGCACTATTTCATGGTTTACACTAGATGCAGACATTGGGAGTACATTACGAGTAATTCTGTCCTGGAGGGTATGGAGTGATGGCAGGAAGGGCATCCATCCACCCCTCAAAATTAACCATGCAAAGAATGCGGGGCAAAGGCGGTAGCAAGAGAAGAAGAAGATTTATGTTGTCTATAGGTGACACAACTAAATGTGAGAAAACTGCAGTAACTTTCTGGTCATTCATCTTACTCCACCAAGTGAGAACAACACAACTGCACGTCTTTACCATACATTATCAACGAAAAACAGCGCCAAGGCGCCACATTTACCAATCCGATCCCTCTCCCACCAACATTAGAGAGGTCACTGATATTAAACTGACAAATTACACACCTCTCATTCATTGTTTGTACTATCTTATCTTAAACTCACACCAAAAAATAATTAACATACAGTAATGAAACGAAGTGCTCGGATTAAAAAGGCTGTAAGACAGGGATGTAGTCTTTCCTCCTACTATTCAATCTGTACATTGAAGAAGCAATGATGGAAATAAAAGGAAGGTTCAGGAGTGGAATTAAAATTTAAGGTGAAAGGCTATCTTGATACGGTTCCCTGATGACATTGCTATCCTGATTAAAATTGAAGAAAAATTACACGATAGGCTGATTGGAATGAACAATCTGAGTACAGAATAAGGACTGAGAGTAAAACGAAGATACACGAAAGTAATGAGAAGTAGCAGAAATGACAACAGCGAGAAACTTAACATCAGGATTTGTGGTCACGAAGTAGATAAGGAATTCTGCTACCTACGCAGCAAAATAAGCAATGGCGGATGGACCAAGACTAGCACTGGCAGACAGAGCATCCCTGGCGAAGAGAAGTCTACTAGTATCAAACATAGGCCTTAATTTGAGGAAGAAATTTCTGAGATTGTACGTTTGAAGTACGGAACTGTACAGCAGTGAAACATGAACTGTGGCAAAACCGGCAGAGAAGAGAATCGAAGCATTTGAGATGTGGTGCTACTGAAGAATGATGAAAATTAGGTGGACTGATAAGGTAAGGAATGAGGAAGTGCTGCGCAGAATCGGAGAGGAAAGGAATATGTGGAAAACACTGACAAGGAGAAGGGACGGGATGATAGGACATCTGTTGAGACACCAGGGAATGACTTCCATGGTACTAGAGGGAGCTGTAGAGGGAAAACAGTACAGAATGACAGAGATTAGAGTACATCAACCAAATAATTGACGACGGGGGTTACAAGTTCTACTCTGAGATGAAGAGTTTGGCAGAGGAGAGGAATTCGTGGTGGGTCGCATCAAACCAGTCAGAAGACTGATGAACCAAAAAAAAAAAAAAAATGAAATTTCTGGAATATATATGTATGTCTATGAATATATGTATATTTAAATGATTAACATTCATTGAATCCTGCCAGAAAACACGCTCAGGAATGCTGTTCATGAATGTCAGCACAACAGGCCGAATCACCAGATAGACACACAAAGTTACAGACAGGTTGCGTGGTACAGCAGTGTTAAGAAAGGATATGCTAAACATAGTTGGCGGTTGCGTGTTCGTTGCTGTCAGATGCAGTTTATGTGGTAGCGAAATTGAAGTAGATAGTTCCTGTTAGTTAGTATCGGTAGAAATAATTCTTCGCAACCTGAATAATAACTGGATCCTTTTACCGACCTCCCAATTCACATGACAGAATTGATGAAAGTTTCAAAGAAAATTTGAGTCTAATTTCATGACGTATGCGACTCACACAGTTATAGTTGGTGGTGACTTCAATAGACCCTCAACATGTTGATGGAAATACATATTTAAATGCAGAGGGACGCATGAAACATCGTCCGAAATTGTGCTAAACGCATTCTCTGAAAATTATTTCTAAAATTAGTTCATGAGCCCACGCGAATAGCAAGCGGTTGTGAGAACACACTTGAACCTCTTACCAACAAATAATCCCGAGCTAATAAAGAACGTCAAAACGGATACAGGAATTATTGAGCACAGGGTTGTCGTAGTGAGAATATTGTAACTCCCACATCCTCCAAAAATAGCCGAAAAATATAACTTTTCAAAAAATCAGATAAATATTCACTTGACGCCGACCTGATTGGCAATCTTCACCCCTTCTAAATTAACAATGTATCGGTACGTGAAGACCAGATGTGGCTTGAATTCAAAGAAATGATATCGGCAGCAATTGAGAGTTTTGTATCAAATAAATTATCCAACGACAGAGCTGATCCCCCTTGGTACACAAAATAGATCAAGACACTGTTGCAGAAACAACGAATAAAGCGTGCAAAATTTAAACGAATGCAAAATCTTCAATATTGGCGATCTTTTACGGAAGCTCGAAATTTAGCGCGAACTTCAGTGCGAGATGCTTATAATAGTTTCCAAATAGTTTCCACAACAATACCTTGTTTCGGAACCTGGTAGAAAATCCAAAGAGATTCTGGTCTTACGTAAAACAAATGCAAAATCTTCAAGATTGGCGATCTTTTACAGAAGCTCGAAATTTAGCGCGAACTTCAGTGCGAGATGCTTATAATAGTTTCCAAATAGTTTTCACAACAATACTTTGTTTCGGAACCTGGTAGAAAATCCAAAGAGATTCTGGTCTTATGTAAAATGTGGCAATGGCAAGACAACATCAGTGCCTTCTCTGTGTGACAGCAAAGGAAATATTATTGATGACAATACTGATAAAGCAGAGTTACTAAACACAACCTTCCGAAATTCGTTCACCAAAGAAGATGAAGTAAATATTCCAGAATTTGAATCAAGAACAGCTGCCAACATGACTAACTTAGACGTAGATACCCTCGGAGTAGTGAAGAAACTTAAAAGACTTAATAAAAGCAAGTCTTCTGGTCCAGACTGTATGCCAATTAGGTCACTTTCAGAATACGCTGGTGCGATAGCTCCATACGTAAAAATCATATACAACCGCATGCTCGACAAAAGATCCGTACCCAAAAACCGGAAAGCTGCACAGGTCACACCAATGTTCAAGAACGGCAGTAGGAGTAACCCACTAAATTACAGACCCGTATAGTTAACGCCGATAAGCAGCAGTATTCTGCAACATATATTGTGTTCGAACTTTTTGAATTACCTCGAAGAGAACGGTCTATGGACACACAGTCAACACGCATTTAGAAAACATCGTTCTTGTGAAAGACAACCAGCTCTTTACTCACTTTATGTGTTGAGTGCTGACGACAAGGGGTTTCAAATTCATTCCGCATGTGTAGATTTCCAGAAGGCTTTTGACACTGTACCTCACGAGCGGCTTGTAGTCAAATTGCGTGCTTATGGACTATCGTCTCTGCTACGTGAGGGGATTCGTGATTTCCTGTCAGAGAAGTCTCGGCTCGTAGTGACTGACGGAAAGTCTTCGAGTAAAACAGAAGTGATTTCCGGCGTCCCCGAAGATAGTGTTATAGGCCTTCTGTTGTTCCTTATCCACATAAACGATTTAAGAGATAATATGAGCAGCCGTCTTAGGTTGTTTGCGGATGATGCCGTAGTTTGTCGTCTAATAAAGTCATTAGAAGATAAAAACAAACTGCGAAACGCTTTGTATACTCACGTAAAAGAATTGGACAGGAAATACTGGGGAGGTACAGTCCGCTGCAAAATGAAATGGTCTTGGTGAGGAATGTTGCCTTTCCCAGAACAACGCTACAGCTGTCGTGGAGGATGGCTGTTATGACTACGATTTGCCGTGTAACAGTGTAGGACAGTGTGCAAAGACATACGTAAATTATGTCCATATGCGTTCCTTCAGTTGATATTGTTAGTATATTCCATGTAATGTTAACGCAGTTGGTAGAAAATGAATATCTCCGGAGATGTCAGTGATTTGCGTAAGGCAAGCAGCGGAGTGTTGGTGTAACTTGCTAAAACGACCTGAAGTTGCGTCTTGAGACGTTTTGGCTATGTAGAGTGGGGAATCATCTGCTCGCTCTTCATTTTGCAGATCTATGAAAGTGAGTAGTGCATGACCGCAATCCGAGAACCTACCTCCACTCGCGCTTCTACCCTCGACTCCCGGCTCCTCTACCCTATTACAACCCCAGAACGTTTTATCCCTTAATAGCGCTCTACTGCACGTAGACGTAGTACATTCACTTAATGGTTTTTTTTTCTTAATCCACTTCGTCTAACAGTAAAAAATTATTTTATAGCTTTAAATCACTACACAATTGTTAAAGCCTTATGGCCACTTGTTGACAAACTGTCCGTTGGCTTCTGTCTCGGGTGTACTTGAAACATTAGTTTTAATAACCTGTGATTGTTCCACCTCTTGCAACGTGACAACTACTAATCCTAGGAAAAAATGTTTAGGACTGTTTTTGCATGAAACTGAATGCTGTTTAATTTTGTCCTGGAACCCCCCCCCCTCCCCCCCCCCCCTTTACTAACGCTCACGCACCACTGGTGGAAAGTTTTGGTATGTCGTTCATGACAGTCCCTGCTTCCACTGTCCAAAAATCTGCGAGCACACGAGTTTTTCCATAATTTTACTTCGTTGAATGGATTAAAACAGACATACAAAGTTTTCTCTCATCCACTGTCACCACCTTTTCACCTGGATGAGCGCCCATCATTAAAAAGTAACATTCTCTGACAGCCCTCAAGTAACAAAGCCATTTGAGATCCAGGTGAATACAGATATGGCGACGGTTTTTGTGGACTACATTTCAACCTTTGCCCAGATATGGTGGCGTCTGCTTTCCTGAAATATCAGAAGATTATAAGTAACTATAGATCTCCTGGAATACAAAAGAACTTTTTCTTAAGTTCGTCCCATGACAAACTTTGAAGGAGACTCGCCCCTGTCACCTCCCTGTTAAGGCACATGATCAGGCGTCGTCAGGGAGAAGAAAGGCATGAAGTCAGCTATAACACGCTGCTCTCAGTGATACCAACTTCCCAGCAAAGACACCGTTCTTCAGCACTTTGAACCGTTGACTCTTTCTGATGTAGCTATTTGCAGCCTCTGAAGAAATCCTGTCAATCCATCCCTGCATAAGACACTGTCTACAGTATCAAGGTTTTCTCTAATGAGAAAAACCACGAGTTTACGGTTCATGTGAAGTACGAACGCCAGAGCGTCAAATTTTTTTAAAGGGCAGCTAACGCGCTAATGACAAGGGAGTACATTAACTGATAGGAAACTTACCCTCTATTTTCAGTGGTACTGGAAGTGCGAGAAGGGTTTTAGACTTTTAATGTGTTCCCAGCTATCCAACGACGTTTCCAGAGGAAGCCGCGACTGCGGTTCGTAAGATGGCTGTACAGCAAAGTTCCAGAATTAGTTTTTAGCTGATTGAGGTGATCCCGTAGAGTCTCGATTGTTTATATCTGGGGATTTTGTTGGCCATGACTGTACTTCTAAGCAAAGAAGGGAAAGCAGAAAGGTGGAAGGAGTATATAGAGGGTCTATACAAGGGCGATGTACTTGAGGACAATATTATGGAAATGGAAGAGGATGTAGATGAAGATGAAATGGGAGATACGATACCGCGTGAAGAGTTTGACAGAGCACTGAAAGACCTGAGTCGAAACAAGGCCCCCGGAGTAGACAACATTCCATTGGAACTACTGACGGCCTTGGGAGAGCCAGTCCTGACAAAACTCTACCATCTGGTGAGCAAGATGTACGACACGGGCGAAATACCCTCAGACTTCAAGAAGAATATAATAATTCCAATCCCAAAGAAAGCAGGTGTTGACAGATGTGAGAATTACCGAACAATCAGTTTAATAAGCCACAGCTGCAAAATACTAACACGAATTCTTTACAGACGAATGGAAAAACTAGTAGAACCCGACCTCGGGGAAGATCAGTTTGGATTCCGTAGAAATACTGGAACACGTGAGGCAATACTGACCTTACGACTTATCTTAGAAGAAAGATTAAGGAAAGGCAAACCTACGTTTCTAGCATTTGTAGACTTAGAGAAAGCTTTTGACAATGTTGACTGGAATACTCTCTTTCAAATTCTAAAGGTGGCAGGGGTAAAATACAGGGAGCGAAAGGCTATTTACAATTTGTACAGAAACCAGATGGCAGTTATAAGAGTCGAGGGACATGAAAGGGAAGCAGTGGTTTGGAAGGGAGTAAGACAGGGTTGTAGCCTCTCCCCGATGTTATTCAATCTGTATATTGAGCAAGCAGTAAAGGAAACAAAAGAAAAATTCGGAGTAGGTATTAAAATCCATGGAGAAGAAATAAAAACTTTGAGGTTCGCCGATGACATTGTAATTCTGTCAGAGACAGCAAAGGACTTGGAAGAGCAGTTGAACGGAATGGATGGTGTCTTGAAGGGAGGATATAAGATGAACATCAACAAAAGCAAAACGAGGATAATGGAATGTAGTCGAATCAAGTCGGGTGATGCTGACGGAATTAGATTAGGAAATGAGACACTTAAAGTAGTAAAGAAGTTTTGCTATTTGGGGAGCAAAATAACTGATGATGGTCGAAGTAGAGAGGATATAAAATGTAGATTGGCAATGGCAAGGAAAGTGTTTCTGAAGAAGAGAAATTTGTTAACATCGAGTATAGATTTAAGTGTCAGGAAGTCATTTCTGAAAGTATTTGTATTGAGTGTAGCCATGTATGGAAGTGAAACATGGACGGCAAATAGTTTGGACAAGAAGAGAATAGAAGCTTTTGAAATGTGGTGCTACAGAAGAATGCTGAAGATTAGATGGGTAGATCACATAACTAATGAGGAGGTACTGAATAGGATTGGGGAGAAGAGGAGTTTGTGGCACAACTTGACCAGAAGAAGGGACCGGTTGGTAGGACATGTTCTGAGGCATCAAGGGATCACCAATTTAGTATTGGAGGGCAGCGTGGAGGGTAAAAATCGTAGGGGGAGACCAAGAGATGAATACACTAAGCAGATTCAGAAGGATGTGGGTTGCAGTAGGTACTGGGAGATGAAGAAGCTTGCACAGGATAGAGTAGCATGGAGAGCTGCATCAAACCAGTCTCAGGACTGAAGACCACAACAACATGACTGTACTATAAACTCATCCTGGTGCTCTGCGGCCCACATACATACACCGAGAGCTGTGCGATACGTTGCATCGTCCTGCTGGCAGATGCTATCGTCCCCAGGAAAAACAAACGTCATGTAGGGTGGACATGGTACCAGGGAAAGATGTATACTTGTCTTGACCCATTATGCCTTCCAGAATGACGAGATCACGTAGGGAATGGTGGATAATTTCCAGGTTCATGAGATTCTAAATTCACTTGAATCTCTTTCTCCGTCTATGAGGGGGTGGCTGTGTCGAAGGTCGAAGAAAGGCAAGGGCAGTCCACCTCTACGCCTAGTAAACATTGTGGCGTGCTACAACATTCCGGTTGACGACACCTCGACCCTGTCTTATGACACTTCAACGCTTAGTGCATTGACGGTGGTGACCACATTGTCGTCAGTCCCTCTTCAGCCAATTAACAACAACGGAGGTCACGCGCTATTGAAAATCTGGACAGATGTACAGATCATTGACCTTAATACCACATATCTTAATCGTCCGTTTTTCCTGAGCGCCTTATAGACTATCTGTCAGATGTTCGCAAGAAGCAAAGTTATTTATATGCTTTTGCTGCGGCGGGAGCAGGCAATGTAATTCTGATAGCTGTCTGTGCGAGTTCAATGGGCCGACGAAGATGTCACTGCTGCCAAAGGAGGATGTGAGAGCCTCACTCCAGTAAGACTACCTGTTACAAAGCACCTAGGCTCTTTCTGCCGAGTAGGAAGTTCGTGTCAGTAACGGACTACAGAAAAACAAGTTAAGACTCATTACACCAAATAAGCGACCTTGGGGGCTTACTGCGCTAAAAAGTGCTGTGTCACTGCACGCAATTCTTCGCTGTCGCTGAGACGACGTGTCCATGAAAAAAGCGAAATGTACATTTTTTTACGAGTGTCTGAATTGAGGACATGTCTTTGAGTGGATATTTTTCTCTGGTTTTTCTGTTAGGAATCCGCCCTCAATGTTGGTAAAAACATTTCTGATACAACCAGTATTATCGCAAAGCATTTCAAAAGGAATAACGCACAAGATCGTCAGAAGACACAATGTGATATTTATTGAGGGAAGACACGACAACCATTCAGAAACAAGGACAGATCAGACATTCCACTAATGATAGTTCGTGTATAGAAATAGTACTATCAGACAGATCAGACATTCCACTAATGATAGTACTGTCAGAAAAAAAGAAACGCATACATACACAAACGAGTATACAAACAGTAGTGCATGCAACTAATTCGCATGGAATAGTCGATCCTCTCAATAGTTTACGGCATATCCTGGTGTATTTTAAATTACTCGTTCTTAAAGAAAGTCACAAAGTTAACACGTATATTATAGAGGAAGATGAGGAGTATTCAAGATGTACAAAAAACCAGGAGGGGGAAATAAAAATGGAAGACTAAGGGAAAAGTGGTAGGATTAGAAAAGGCGTCAGCCTACTGTGAATATCTCCTCTGTTCTATATCTAAGAGGCAATTAAGTCAATAAAAGAGACGTTAAGAATTGCGATTAAAATTCAAATTGAGAGGATATCAATTATAAGATTCTCTTGATGTCACTGCTGCCTTTTATTAAAGAGAGAAAACATTACAGGATCTGGTATATGAAATGAACAGTCAACTGGGCATAGAACAAAGTCTCAGAGTAAACAAAAGAAAGAAGAAATGATTTAAGGACAGCACAAATGAAATCAGCGACAAACTTAAAATAACAAATAGAGACAATGTAGGATGAAGTGGAGCAATTCAGCCACCTTGGAAGCAAAAGATACATAAAGGACGAAGTGAAATCAAACAATGGAAAATCCAGGATGGAATAATTGACAACATTATGAAAAGGATAGATTGCTACTCACCATATAGTGGAAATGTTGAGTCGCAGACAGGCACAACAAAAAGAAGAGGCACAACTAAAAGAACGCTAACTTGCTTAGCAGTCTTTTAGTTGCGTCTGTATGCAACTCGAAGGAAGAAGTAAGAGGAGGCGACCTATGTGGCCGAGTGGTTCTAGGCGTTTCAGTGTGGAACAGCGCGACCGCAACGGTCGCAGATTGGAATCCTGCCTCGGGCATGGATGTGTGTGATATCATTAGGTTAGTTAGGTTTAAGTAGTTCTACGTTCTAGGGGACTGATGACCTCCCATAATGCTCAGAGCCATTTGAATCAAGTAAGAAGAGTTTAACAAGCAGATAGTAAAGAGAGAGCATTCCTGGCGACTAAAGAGATGTACGGAAAAACTGAATAGAATATGGGATACAGTCATAGGATATACGTGAAGACATCATATAATAACTTCTGTCATACACCTGGATGAAAAAAAAATATAGCGTCAGTCTTACATTAAACAAGAAATGGAACGCCTTTCTTCGGTACAATTCACCTTGCCGAAAAGGTGAAACTGTCCTAGTCCTACTATAATATGTTACGGTGTCTCAATTATAAGCTAGAAGACGTTTTTAAAACTATTGTATTTCTGCGCTAGATTAAAGAGGACGGTCTTTTTTTCATCTCTAAAAATGGATTGGTTCTTAGCAGTTGTGTGTTATTACAATTGCCGGCCGGAGTGGCAGAGTGGTTCTAGGCGCTACAGTCTGGAACCGCGCGACTGCAGCGGTCGCAGGTTCGTATCCTGCCTCGGGCATGGATGTGTGTGTTGTCCTTAGGTTAGTTGGGTTTAAGTGGTTCTATGTTCTAGGGGACTGATGACCTCAGCAGTTAGGTCCCATAGTGCTCAGAGCCATTTGAACTATTTTTTGTTATTACAATTATCCCTTCACAGCAGGCATGCACATATGCCATAATCGCGATAGTGAAATAAACACATCCAGTAACAGTACATGTGTAACTTTTTGTCGTTTCTGCAACACTGAGTAATTTGAAATATGAAATATCTACAGCACTCACTCCATTCTGGGGATTTTCGCCTTGCGTCAACATCCAACTTCCACACTAAAAAAGTGTTGGTCCTGTATTACGGGACAGTATCCACGGTTCGTTCGCTTGTTTCTGAGCTACCACACTGACAGGACTGTTGTCCCTCATGTACAGAGCTATACATACTGTAATGAGTGTAAGTGCTGCCATTTATATTGGTTACCGAGAACGGTGTACTGAGCAATACTTCATCAGCATTTACGTAATTTTCAAATAATTATAGCTATTCGAAGGCGTATGTTTTTATGTTTGTTTGTACCTCCAGTATATGTGACTAGAGAAAGGCATTATGTTTATTTTCCCATGGACAGCAGATCAGATGCTGGAGTGTGGACGCGTGGACGAAAAACGTTTGGTGCCGTCAGGCCATGCAGAAAACATCAGGTCGTACAGACTGTGACCGGTTTGTGGGAAGACTGTTAAACATAGAGGAAAAACAACCAACACAGTGATGTGTATACAAATTAAGGAACCATGTATGAAAAATATCCTTTTTTTTCCTTCATTGATTTTCAATTCCCCCCGAAGGGGGGCGGGCTGGCAGCAGCTTAGTACGCTGCTCTACAGCCTACAGACTTTTATTTTAAAGAACGGAAGAAGAAAAGAAACAAGAAAAACAGGCGATAAAACGGTGAGTCAAGTGAAAAATGGCGGAAAAATGCGGAAAGTTAAAACAGAAAGCAAAAGGGGTTGGCAACGTTAATAAAAGACACAGGAATCAGACAAGTAACATAGTACACACACAATGAAAAACAAAACACGGCGACAGTCTGGTTTCTGTTCGCAAGAGATAAAAGGCACACCCAGCGACAGTATGATGGCCGTTCGCAACACTTCCAAAATAACACAACACGGAACACTCACTGTAAAACACGCACTGTAGAACACTCACTGTAGAACACTGTACGAAAGTGGCGACACAAAGATGACACTCCCGAGCCAAAGGCAGATGGGGGAGGGGGACCCTGGAGGAAGGAGAAAAACAAGAAGGGAGGAAGGAAAAAAACGAAAAAAGGGGAGGGGACCAAGGAGGGAGACGACTAATAAAGGGGGAGAAGGGCAGACGCGAGAGGGAGAAAAATATCCGCACCTATACCCGTCATTTAAGTACGCTGTTGTCTTTGCCTATAGGCAGTCTTCTCTTATACAGGGTGGTCCATTGATCGTGACCGGGCCAAATATCTCGCGAAATAAGAGTCAGACGAAAAAACTACAAAGAACGAAACTCGTCCAGCTTGAAGGTGGAAACCACATGGCGCTATGGTCGGCCCGCTAGATGGCGCTGCCATAGGTCAAACGGATATCAACTGCGTTTTCATAATTAGGTTTTTTAAATTAAAATACAGAACGTAGGTACGTTTGAACATTTTATTTCGGTTGTTCCAATGTGTTACATGTACCTTTGTGAACTTAAAATTTCTGAGAACGCATGCTGTTACACCGTAATTACCTGTAAATACCACATTAATGCAATAAATGCTCAAAATGATGTCCGTCAACCTCAAAGCATTTCGCAATATCTGTAATGACGTTCCTCTCAACAGCGAGTAGTTCGCCTTCCGTAATGTTCGCACATGCATTGACAATGCGCTGACGTATGTTGTCAGGCGTTGTCGGTGGATCACGATAGCAAATATCCTTCAACTTTCCCCACAGAAAGAAATCCGGGGACGTCAGATCCGGTGAACGTGCGGGCCATGGTGTGGTGCTTCGACGACCAATCCAACTGTCATGAAATATGCTATTCAATACCGCTTCAACCGCACGCGAGCTATGTGCCGGACATCCATCTTGGTGAAAGTACATCGCCATTCTGTCATGCAGTGAAACATCTTGTAGTAACATCGGTAGAACACTACGTAGGAAATCAGCATACATTGCGCCATTTAGATTGCCATCGATAAAATGGGGGCCAATTATCCTTCCTCCCATAATGCCACACCATACATTAACCCCACAAGGTCGGTGATGTTCCACTTGTCGCAGCCATCGCGGATTTTCCGTTGCCCGATAGTGCATGTAATGCGGTTTATGTTCCCGGTTTGGGGAATGAGGCTTCGTCGCTAAATAGAACGCGTGCAAAAAATCTGTCATTGTCCCGTAATTTCTCTTGTGCCCAGTGGCAGAACTGTACACGACGTTCAAAGCCGCCGCAATGCAATTTCTGGTGCACAGAAATATGGTACGGGTGCAATCGATGTTGATGTAGCATTCTCAACACCGACGTTTTTGAGATTCCCGATTCTCGCGCAATTTGTCTGCTACTGGTGTGCGGATTAACCGCGACAGCAGCTAAAACACCTACTTCGGCATCATCATTTGTTGCAGGTCGTGGTTGACGTTTCACATGTGGCTGAACACTTCCTGTTTCCTTAAATAACGTAACTATCCGGCGAACGGTCCGGACTCTTGGATGATGTCGTTCAGGATACCGAGCAGCATACATAGCACACGCCCGTTGGGCATTTTGATCACAATAGCCATACATCAACATGGTATCGACCTTATCCGCAACTGGTAAACGGTTCATTTTAACACGGGTAATGTATCACGAAGCAAATACCGTCCGCACTGGCGGAATGTTACGTGATACCACGTACTTATACGTTTGTGACTATTACAGCGCCATGTATCACAAAGAAAAAAGGTCCAACTAATTCATATTTCTTTACGTACAACACGGATATGTAATAAAAAAATGGGTGTTCCTGTTTAAAAAACGCAGTTGATATCCGTTTGACTTATGGGAGCGCCATCCAGCGGGACAACCATAGTTCCATCTGGTTTCCCCCTTCAAGCTAGACGAGTTTCGTTCTTTGTAGTTTTTTCGTTTGATGCTTATTTCGTGAGATATTTGGCCCGTTCACGATCAATGGACCACCCTGTATATTAGATAAGAGAGAATTTCAGCTTCATTTTAGTATAAATTGTGAGATTCTGTGGGAGCAACCGATTGTTTTGAGCAGTTGAATTTCCAACTGAGACCATGAAGTGCCTTCTATGAAAAAAGTCATTTGAC
The DNA here is from genome assembly GCF_023898315.1 of Schistocerca nitens. NCBI lineage: Eukaryota > Metazoa > Arthropoda > Insecta > Orthoptera > Acrididae > Schistocerca > Schistocerca nitens. Next base: position 409,680,894 of record NC_064620.1, read on the forward strand.
CAAGAACATCTGCTCATTTATTATGTCAGCTAGCGTGCTTTCTCGGAAAATCTTTGTTCCTACCAGAAGCTCGTAATTAATCCTGTTGACCACCAGCTTCCGCGAAAATCTAGAGAAAACGTTGTGCTACTTACAACCTTTTCTGAGTGCACGTAATTATATTTGACGGTACACGGAACAGCGGAGCTGGATCCTGCTGTCGCAGCGTCGTTTCACAGCCCCACAAACCGGAATTCTGCGCTCGCTCCACAAAAGTGGAAGAACAGGATTGCGATACCAACCGATTTGCCAGATCGCTGTGTGGCATCTAGGCTGGCGACATTCTTACACGACGGGCGAGGGAAATAACATTAAAAGATCTATCATTGATTCTAGAGAGACTGCATCGTGTCCTACTATTGAATTCATCCTGGGGCACGAATATCACAATTAACGTTGGCTGGGACTATTTTACCTCCACCAGTGCCTCTCAGCGTTTTACGGTTTAGTCATTGTATACAGGTTCACGAAATAAATATTCTTCTTTCCGAAGAACTTTATGAAGTTCGAATTATACAGCCGTTCTCAGATATCTTCCCGTTTTTGTTCTGTGTTGACTGAGACTAACGAATCCTGTTTTGCGTCACAATATTTTGCTCTTCCGCTTTCGTTACCAATGACCGCCCTCAGTGACAAGAATAGACATTTTTTAACCTAAATACGCTGTGTACTTTGCAAGATGCTGTATGTGAATAAAGCACGCGCTCTGAGGATTCCGTACAAACATTATTATGTATATAGACACTTCATGCCCAATGGCCTTGCCGCAGTGGTAACACCGGTTCCCGTCAGATCACCGAAGTTAAGCGCTGTCGGGCTGGGCTAGTACTTGGATGGGTGACCATCCAGTCTGCCGAGCGCTGTTGCCAAGCGGGGTGCACTCAGCCCTTGTGAGGCAAACTGAGGAGCTACTTGATTTAGAAGTAGCGGCCCCGGTCTCGTAAGCTGACATACGGGCGGGAAAACGGTGTGCTGACCACAAGCCCCTACATTTAAGCATCCAGTGACGCCCGTTGTTGAGGATGACACGGCGGCCGGTCGGTACCGTTGGGCCTTCCAAGGCCTGTTCGGACGGAGTTTTTAGTTTAGACACTTCATCCATATTGAGAATCTCGACGATTTTTGCCTGTTATCGACATTGATACTGTGAAGAAATCGGTCCAAGGAATTTTAGGACCTTCGACAATGTTCTACTTTTATGTCTGAAGTCAGATAACAAATGACAAAATAAATATTTTTTTCATGTCATAAGATTATGAATTAATGAATACTACATGTTGACAACCCTTTTTCGTTTGATAATGTTGTCTTATATCTGTGGATTTGTCTGTCCTTTCCAACAGTCAATTGACAGACGAAATACCTCCACGTAAGACGTCAAATATTTTATGACAGAGATCATTCTGAGTTTCCTAGATTTTGATGAAGTAATGACGGCATTCCTGTATTTTGTCACGTACGCAACCACCATATTTTCCTTTGTCTTTCCTTTTCCTAGCTTTCATGAAAACATTACTAAATACAATGTATTCAGCAGTTTCTTGATTTTTTTCGCAGTGTAAGTAATGTAAAATTTGAAAATTAGAAACAGAGCGACTCGAACCCATCACCCTCGGATTATCATTCTGTAGTCTCCACGCTGAGCCACCGCTGCCCGACACGCGCCAAAGATCCTATTTTTTCTAAGCGTTTGGCCATCTAGAGCTCCCATTTCTGACACATTCATTTGTCGGCAAGCCCTGTACACAGAATGTTCGTTTTAACTAAAGACGTTCAACCATCTCAAGAACATCGGACCAAAAGAAAATTCCAATTCCAGTTTGTTTGCCTCGAAGGGGGACATCCAACGATACCACACACGACCAGCCATCTCATCCCAAGCATGGGCACGGCGGGGAAAGGGGGGGGGGGGACTTTGAAATCTTCAATGAGAACCCTGTTTCTTATTGAAGATTAAGAGTCTACAGCAAAATCTACATGCGATTTGAACTGTTGAAAGGGTTGGGGGTGGGGGGGGGGGGGGGGGGGGGATGGACGAACGGAAAGGGAAGGGATTATTGACATCAGCTGCATCAGGACTTCGTGTCGCATCAGCGCGACGAGTGGAAATGTGTGCCGGACTGGGATTCGAAGCCGTGATAACCTGCTTACTGGACAGATAAATACGGTGTCCGGGTGGCGCAGTGGTTAACCTAACCATTGCGCCACCCGCAACTGCGTTGATTATCTCGGTACGCCTTCCGGCCGACACACGTTCCCACCGAGTGCCATCTACCCTTAGGCCCTCCCCATGTCCTCAATGCTCCATGCTCGCTACTGTGTGCTCCCAGCAGGAGGTCGGACGTATTTTTGCATCCGCATTGAAGAAGGTGAATCTATTGTCCATCTAGGCGAATCAATTATGTGAAGCAACAGACACCACATATTCATATAAAATCCACACACGTTTTGTCTGAAGCATTTTCTTCCTTTCGCCACAAACGTCGCTGTAATCAGAAGAGTAAAAATGAGTACTCAGTCGTAATTTACGACATGCTACTCAAAAATGGTTCAAATGGCTCTGAGCACTATGGGACTCAACTGCTGAGGTCATTAGTCCCCTAGAACTTAGAACTAGTTAAACCTAACTAACCTAAGGACATCACAAACATCCATGCCCGAGGCAGGATTCGAACCTGCGACCGTAGCGGTCTTGCGGTTCCAGACTGCAGGGCCTTTAACCACACGGCCACTTCGGCCGGCCACATGCTACTCTATAGCCCTTGAATATCCAACGGTACTTGGGAACCCACCTCCTTGCAGCGAGACTAGGACAGGCCAGTATTTCATAACTTCTTATAGGAAACCCTATTCGCAACATTGTAGTCCTCCTATATATCGAACAGGGGACTACTAGACGCGCCTCCTTGGCCGTGTAGCGATCTACGACATATCATAACAGGCAGTACACTGCCTCGTCTCGTGCAGACGTAGAACATTACAATACTTGCGCAATGTGCATTGCCTCTACATCTGCCTATTACAGACGTGCAAGTGGATGATGAATGCTCCAAACATAGGAGAAAAAATTGGAATGAACATGATTTGCGGTGACTCGAAGATAAATGTTGTGGCTGTTATTGCCTTGTATGGTTCAAATGGCTCTGAGCACTATGGGACTCAACTGCTGTGGTCATCAGTCCCCTAGAACTTAGAACTACTTAAACCTAACTAACCTAAGGACATCACACACATCCATGCCCGAGGCAGGATTCGAACCTGCGACCGTAGCAGTCGCACGGTTCCGGACTGCGCGCCTAGAACCGCGAGACCACCGCGGCCGGCACTGCCTTGTATGCCTAGCGTTTTCCAGAGAAAACTCGCTCTCGTTCGTTCTTTTACAAGGTTTCGAAAGCCTTTATGTCTGACAGTAGAGTACAGATCCGCAAAAAGAAACGAAGCAAATGTGTTGCAGGCAGCTAATGAAATAGCTCTTCTAGCGGCAGTGTACCACAACCCACAGAATTAGCGCCCGGCAATTACACCGCGATTCCGATATGTCCGTAGGTAATATTGTCACGATACTGGATCGTAATAAATATCGTCCATATCACGCGTTATTGCATCAAGAGCATTTTGGAGCCGATTTTCATAACCGAGCGCTGTTTTGTGAATTGGTACGTCAACAAATGCAAACGTGCCCCACGTTCTTTGCCGAGGTACTATTTCCGATGAGTCTACATTCACCAACTGTGGTAGCATTAACAAGGCATAAGACGCATTACTGGAGTGTAGACGTCCCCCACTGGTTATGGAAAGTTGACAATCAACATCCTTTGTCGGTAGAAGTATGGTGCGGCATCATGGCGAACAAACTCATTGATCCGTATTTTATCGATGGCACGTTGAATGGATGCAAATATCGAATGTTTTTGGAACAAGAACTACCCGCGCCACTGCAGTATGTTACCCTGGACGTTCGAAAACGTATTTGGTTTCAGGATTGCAGCTGCCCAGCGCATTAGGCAACTGAAGCAAGGCAGGTATTAGACCGTGTTTACAATTGACGGTGGATCGGCAGAGGCGGCCTTATTATTTGGCCCGCTAGGTCGCCGTATCTGATGTCGTCGGATTTCCTTCTGTGGGGATATTTAATAGATAAGGTGTTCCAGCAAGTGGTTCTAGGCTGTGAAGACATGGTCGGCCGCACTAGAAACTCCTGCCTCAGAAACGCCTGCCCTGCAGATATGCTTCTGCCCTGCGTACGGTGGCTCGAAAAGCGGATCACTAAGTGTACTGATGTTGGCGGTACTATGAACACTTACACTAATTAGAAAAGTAGAGCAGCATTCGCCTCGAGCCACGGCCACAGCGGCGCGTCGAGTAGTCTCCTGTTCCATATGTCGAATACGACGTTGCAAATAGGGTTTCCAAAGAAGTTATGACGTACTGGCCTGTTCTACCCTCGCAGCGTGGAGGTGGGGGTCAACCATGCCACCGGATATTCAATGGACATGGAGCAGCATGTCGTAAATTACTATTGTGTACCCATTTCTATTCCTCCGATTACGGGTGCCATATGTAGCAAAACGAAGAAAATGCTTCAGACGAAACATATGAAGATTTTGCCGTGGAGTCGTAATCTGCAATGAAAAACGGGGGTTGTCATTCGACATTTCAAAGTAGTCCCCCGCCCCCCCCCCCCTCCCACACCCACACCCACACCCAACCACACACACACACACACACTATTCAAAGTGGTGTGGAGGTGAATGTGCCCCTCCGGTACAGACAAATTGGAATCTTAACTTTTTTATGTGTAATTTTCGAAATATTTCAATGCCTTCAGTGAATATTAAGACCTTGTATAGCACAGATTTCTACGAAGTCCGCGAAGACGAGCAGCCGCGGTCCGCTTGTAAGACCAGGAGAAGCCCTGAGCGGACCTTTATCTCTTAGAGGTTGATGATTTTGTTATTGCCTATGATTACTGCTCATAAACTACAAGCTGTCATTTGCAGATATTAACTCATAATGTAATGCTACACAGGTTAGTTTTTCCTTTCGTGTGCGCTTCTTTGTGAGTTACCGTCAGAGAGTGATATCTTCTCAAACAGTTTTTGTTACTGCACTGTACCGCGAGTCTCCGTAGCAATACAGAACTCCTATAGAAACACGAAGCAGAAAGTCCTCAACGTAAAGACATACGCCTGAAGTACTTAGTGAATTAATACGCTACCAAAATTCTCACCGAGGCAAGGTAAGCGCATATAAAAACACGCCAGTAGAAGTTGAGATCGGATATTCCAGCAGCAAGAACTGAGCGAGAACGCTCAATGTCACCAGAAATATTTGACACATATACGCAGTCATACAGGAATGACTAAGTTCTCTGAAAAATAATTTTATTGCTGGCAATATGGTTGTAAGTAGCCTTTTGTCTGCAGGTGAACAGGTACTATCGAAAAGACCGCATGAATTTTACTGTGAAAAAACTACGGCACGTATTCAAAGATTTTACATCTGAAGATATAAATAGTGACAACCAAGGCATTAGGCTTCGAAAGGAAACGTTTAAGAACCAAATTAGTTTTAAATCATAAAATTATAGAACATTACGGGAACTGAACATCAGACAAGAGAGAATTAGACGATGACGACAGACTTGCAAGGCCTGTTGCAGACCAGGATGCAAAAGGTACACACTGAAGAGCCAAAGAAACTGGTACACCTGCCTAATATCATGGAGGGCCTCCGCGAGCACGCAGAAATGCCGCAACACGGCGTGGCATGACTCGACTAATGTCTGAAGTAGTGCTGGAGGGAATTGACACCATGAATCATAAAGAGTAGGAGAAGGTGGAGAGCTCTTTTCAACAACACGTTGCAAGGCAGCCCAGCCTTGCTCAATAATGTTCATGTCTGGGGAGTTTGGTGGCCAACGGAAGTGTTTAAACTCAGAAGTGTTTTCCTGGAGCCAATCTGTAGCAATTCTGGACGTGTGGGGTGTCACATTGTTCTGCTGAAATTGCGCAAGTCCTTCGGAATACACAATGGACATGAATGGATGAAGGTGATCAGTCAGAATGCCTATGTACGTGTCACCTGACGGAATCGTATCTAGACGTGTCAGGGGTTCCATATAACTCCAACTGCACACGCCCCACACCATTACGTAGCCTCCGCCAGGTTGAGCAAAATGGCTCTGAGCACTATGGGACTTAACATCTGAGGTCATCAGTCCCCCAGAAATTAGAACTACTTAAACCTAACTAACCTAAGGACATCACACACATCCATGCCCGAGGCAGGATTCGAACCTGCGACCGTAGCGGTCGCGCGGTTCCAGACTGAAGTGCCTAGAACCGCTCGGCCACATCGGCAGGCCAGGTTGAACAGTCACCTGATGACATTCAGGGTCCATGGATTCATGAGGTTATCTCCATATGATACATGTCCATCCGCTCGGTACAATTTGAAACAAGACTCATCGGACCAGGCAACATGTTTCCAGTCATCAGCAGTCCAGTGTCGGTGTTGACGGGCCCAGGAGAGACGCGAAGCTTTGTATCGTGGAGTGATTAAGGATACACGAGTGGTCTTCGGCTCCGAAAGCTCATATCGATGATGTTTCGTTGAACGGTTCGCACACTGACACTTGTTGATGGCTCAGCAGTGAATTTGCGGTGTATTGCACTTCTGTCTCGTTGAACGTGAAGAACTGTATCAAACCAGCCTTCGGACGAACAACAACAATCATAATAGCAAAATCTAATAGGAAGACGTTCGTTGCTACCATCATAAGATATCAAAAAGCTCAAAAATTATTAAAAGAAGTTTCTTTGTCAATACTTAAAATTATGTTTAATCCATTTTTTTATTCAGGTAGTCTCACACTTCCAAAGAAATCACTTGCTGACAGATGTGAATATTACCGAACTATCAGTTTAATAAATCATGGTTGCAAAATACTAACACGAATTCGTCAAAGAAGAATGGAGAGACTGGTAGAAGCCGAACTAAGGGAATAATAGCTTGGATGCCGGAGAAACGTAGGAACACGCGAGGCAATACTGACTCTACGACTTCTCTTAGAAGATAGGTTAAAGAAAGGTAAACCTGCGTTTATACTATCGATTTAGAGAAAACTTTCGATATTGTTGACCAGAATACTCGCCGGCCGGTGTGGCCGTGCGGTTCTAGGCGCGTCAGTCTGGAACCGCGAGACCGCTACGGTCGCAGGTTCGAATCCTGCCTCGGGCATGGACGTGTGTGATGTCCTTAGGTTAGTTAGGTTTAAGTAGTTCTAAGTTCTAGGGGACTGGTGACCTCAGCTGTTAAGTCCCATAGTGCTCAGAGCCATCTGAACCAGAATACTCGTTTTGAAATTCTGTAGGTCGCAGGGGGAAAATACAGGGAATGAAAAGCTATTTACAATTTGTACAGAAACCAGACGGCAGTTATAAGAGTCGGGGGGCATGAAAGGAAAGTAGAGGTTGAGATGGAAGGGAGACAGAGTTGTAGCCTATCCCCGATGTTATTCAATATGTACACTGAGCAAGCAAGCAAAATTTGGAGTAGGGATTGATGTTCGGGGAGAACAAATAAAAATATTCAGGTTTGCCTATGACATTGTAATTGTCTGCAAGTTACTTGGAAGTGCAGTTGAACGGAATTGACAGTGTTCTGAAAGGAGGATATAAGATAAACATGAACAAAAGCAAAACAAGGATAATGAAATGAAGTCGAATTAAACCAGGTAACGTGCCGAGGGAATTAGACACTTAAAGCAGTAGATAGGTTTTGCTATTTGCGCAACAAAATAACTGATTATGGCCCAAGTAGAAAGGACGTAAAATGCAGACTGTCAATGGAAAGAAAAGCATTTTTCAAGTTGATAAATTTATTAACATCGAATATAGATTTAAATGTCAGAACGCCTTTTCTGAAAGTAATTATATGGGTTGAGACCGTGTATGGAAGTGAAACATGGACGATAAATAGTTTAGACAACAAGATAATAAAAGCTCTTGAATTATGATGCCACGGAAGAACGCTGAAGATGGGTGTACGACATAACTAATAAGAAAGTACTGAACAATATGGGGTAGAAAAGGAATTTGTGGCACAACCTGATTAAAAGAAGGGCTCGGTCGATAGGACACATTGTGAGACATCAACGGATCACCAATTCAGTATTAGAGAGAGGTGTAGGGGATAATAATTGTAAACTAAGACCAAGAAATGACTGCTATACGTAGATTCAGAAGAACGTAAGTTGTAGCAGTTATTCGGAGATGAAGAGGCTTGCACAGGATAGGGAAGCATTGAGAGCTGCATCAAACCAGTCTTTGGACTGAAGACCACAACAACATCAAAAACAGTGTCACGACAGCCGCATTTATGCTTTCTTCACTACTGGACATTAAAATTGCTACACCACGAAGATGACGTGCTTAAGACGCGAAATTTAACCAACAGGAAGAAGATGCTGTGATATGCAAATGATTAGCTTTTCAGAGCATTCACACTAGGTAGGCGCCGGTGGCGACACCTACAACGTGCTGACATGAGGAAAGTTTCCAACCGATTTCCCATACACAAAGAGAAGTTGACCGGCGTTTCCTTGTGGAACGTTGTTGTGATGCCTCGTGTAAGGAGGAGAAACGCGTACCATCACGTTTCGGACTTCGATAAAGGTCGGATTGTAGCCTATCGCGATTGCGGTTTATCGTATCGCGACATTGCTGCTCGCGTTGGTCGAGATCCAATGACAGAATATGGAATCGGTGGGTTCAGGAGGGTAATACGGAACGCCGTGCTGGATCCCAAAGGCCTCGTATCACTAGCAGTCGAGATGACAGGCGTCTTATCCGCATGGCTGCAACGGATCGTGCAGCCACGTCTCGATCCCTGAGTCAACAGATGGGGACGTTTGCAAGACAACAACCATCTGCACGAACAGTTGGACGACGTTTGCAGCAGCATGGACTATCAGCTCGGAGACAATGGCTGCGGTTACCCTTGACGCTGCATCACAGACAGGAGCGCCTGCCATGGTGTACTCAACGACGAACCTGAGTGCACGAATGGCAAAGACTCAATGCCCAGGCGTATCAAGGCCGTTATTAAGGCCAGAGGTGTTTGTTCTGGGTACTGATTTCTCAGGATCTATGCACCCAAATTGCGTGAAAATGTAATCACGTGTCAGTTCTAGTGTAATATATTTGCCCAAGGAATACCCGTTTATCATCTGCAATTTTAATGGCCAGTAGTGTATTTTGTAGTTTAGTTCGCAGTATTATAGGCGCACAGCTGCTGCACTTTTCCCGCTGCGGCTCCTCAGCTCAGCGTCACGGAGATGGGCATAAATTGACGCCGGACAAGCAATGAAGAGCGCCAGTAGACGCGACGCAGAGGCAGGTTCTCAGTGCTGGAGAGACAGTCAGAGGACTCTGATGTTTTCATGCTCTCTGCAGCTACGTTCGATTTCATAACTTCGAGCGTACTAGACACGGGACAATGATGATTTTCGTTTGTCAAGATCGGAGAATTCATTTTGAGTAGACACATTTCTTTCACTCTTCCTTCTGTAATGAGGGGAAAGCGAAATGCGTAAACTCCCTACCAACGAGAAAGTTGTTTCCGACCACAGATACAAACTTAGCAACCAGTCTGCATTACGTTACAGAAGGCGCTCCTCATTCTGCAGTACGTCCGTCGCCAGATTCCACCTCTGTTCTCACTTTATACAAACAAACAAACAAACTGTTTTGTTACGACACAATGTGAGACTGTCAACCTCGCAGGTCGGCCAAGTCTGGAGGTGTAACGTAAGGGGATGGTGCTTCAGACTTAGGCTGCACTTTGCTTTGAAGCCGAAGCCACCATTCAAGGAGCCACAAAACATTAGCGGATTCCTTTTTACTACTGCTTCTTGTTCTTAATTTCTGTCGTGTCCACGCAATAGCTGCCTTAAACAGAAAATGTTACAGTGCTTTCGTCAATAACACAGCGTCAGGAAGGCATTTCCAGACGTTTTTCTGGCCTTAATAGCATATTTTATCGAGTCATAAGATGTATTTCCCACAGTTATTGTACGTTTCTTTTTTGTTATGAGAAGTATGTGATATGAAAATGCTGCTTTCGTATTCCAGCATTTTCCTTGAAACAGACTGACGAAACAGATGTCCTGTGAATATATCGTCTTTCACAAAATGCTGAGAACATATTTTTCTATGTTTTGTCGGTTATTAAATTTTCCTTTCCAAAGCGTTCATCCAGAGAGCTTTTCAAATTGTTCTGTTGAAGATCGAAAGTCAAATGACAAAAAAAAAACCACTAAAATAAAAGTAAACAGCGCAACCAAACTTCATGGATATAAAAGACAATATCCTTGAATAAGTCCACTTACAAATGGAGAGTGATTGTTCTACGCTTTACCATATTATCATAACGATTTGTACACCCGTAAATGATGCAAGATGGCATCTTTGATCAAAACATTTCCAGCAGAGGCCAATGTTCGGGGCATGTAATACGGCGGACATAGGCTGCAAATTTGTTACCTCATGACAACTCCCCTCATTGTATCTCATTGGGTGAACCCTTAATTTAATGTAATGTATTTTCAATGAAAATGCCAACGCATAGAAATAACACCATTGTTTTAAGTAAACAGTTTCGTAAAATACAATCCCTTATTCTCAAAACGTCGCTCGTGTCTCTGCAAGAAGTTCTATGACAAGATATATCCGCTTTCATTTAATCAGAACGTATGTCACTAGCATAAAATGGTTTAGCATTGGGCGAATTTATGTGAGAATGTGGCACAGATAACTCAGTCGACCAAGCTAATCGATAGCAAGCTTAGAACATTAACAGCTCGACCATAGACGAAATGTTTACGACAACATTAATTGATGGCAAGGGGGGGAGGGGGGGGTTCCACGACATTCGGATTAGATTACTTCACAGCAAATGAATACACAGTGTGTAGTGCTACCAACTGATATTAGGCTCAGATTAAGTAATGATACATCATGTAGACCTACACCCATAAGAGAAATTTAATTCATATCTAGTTGAATCAGTTGGTACCATGAACCGATTGAGCAAGTGGTTGCTACAGATGAACAGAAAAATGTACACCGCAATAATTTCTTCCATATTATAAAAGTCGATACCTTGGTCAGACAATAATTTACTAAAACTGAGTTCCGGCTTCGTTCTTGCACCCGTCATCTGACCCAAAAATGAGAAAATATAAACAAACATACATGCATCAAAAAAAGTTTTGCATCACCCCTATTCCGAGAGTTCCGGAACCTGTACAGAAAATTGGAATAGAGATCAACATAAACATCGTTTCCGCACTTTTTATTGCTCGTGAAAACTACACATTGCGTGTTGTACCACCATACAGCGAGACCTTCAGAGGTGATGGTCCAGATTAATGAATACACCGATACTTCTAATACCCAGTAGCACATCCTCTTGCGTTGATGCACGCCTGTATTCGTCTTGGCATACTATCCACAAGTTCATCAACGCACTGTTGGTGAAGGTTGTCCCACTCCTCAACGGCGATTCGGCGTAGAGCCCTCTTCGTGGTTGGTGGGCCACCAACAGCCCTTTCCAATCTTGCCCAGGCATGTTCGATAGTGTCATTTCTGGGGAACATGCTGGCCACTCTAGTCGAGCGATGTCGTTATCCTGAAGGAAGTCTTTCAAAAGACGTGCACGATGGGGGCGGGAATTGTCGTCCATGAACACGAATGTTTCGCCAATATTTTGCCGATATGGTTGCACTACCTGTCAGAGGATGGTATTCACGTATCGTACAGCCGTTACGGCGCCATAAATTACCACCAGCGGCGTACGTCGGACCACATAATGTCACTCCAAAACAGCAGGAAAACTCCACCTTGCTGCACTCGCTGGACCGTGTGTCTAAAGCGTTCAGCCTGACCGGGTTACCTCCACAAACAGGGTCCGACGATTGTTTGGTTGAAGGAATATGCGACACTCATCGGTGAAGAGAACGTGATGCCAAACCTGAGCGGTCCATTGGGCACGTTATTGGGGCCATCTGTACCGCGCTGCATGGTGACGTGGTTGCAAAGATGGACCTCGCCATGAACGTCGAGAGTGAAGTAGCGCATCATGCAGACTATTGCGCACAGTTTGAGTCGTAACACGACGTCCTGTGGCTGCACGAAAAGCATTATTCAACATGGTGGCGTTGCTGTCAGGGTTCCTCCTAGCCATAATCCGTAGGTAACGGTCGTCCACTGCAGTAATAGCCCTTGGGTAGCCTGAGCGAGGCATGTCATCGACAGTTCCTGTCTCTCTGTATCTCCTCCATGTCCGAACAACATCGCTCTGGTTCACTCCGAGACGCCTGGACACTTCCCTTGTTGAGAGCCCTTCCTGGCACAATGTAACAATGCGGACGCGATCGAATCGCGGTTTTGACCTCTAGGCATGGTTCAACTACAGACACCACGAGCCGTGTACCTCCGTCCGGGTGGAAGGGATATGCGACACTGATCGGTTGTCGGACTTCCTCCATCTAATAGGCGCTGCTCATGTATGGTTGTTTACATCTTTGGGTGGGTTTAGTGACATCTCTGGACAGTCAAAGGTACTGTGTCTGTGATACAATATCCACAGTCAACGTCTCTCTTCAGTAGTTCTGAGAACCGGTATGACGCAAATCTTTTTTTGATGTGTGTTTATCAGGAGATTTCCAGAAGTGAATATGAACATTAAATGTACGAATAAGATGAACACGTTAATTAAAAACTTATCAGCCTCACATTCGAACGTGGTCAGTACATAAAAACAAGTAGCAACAGAGAGTGCACATTTATAGATGAAATAAAGTTTACAATGATCGGCGCTAGTGTTTCCAGTAGAATTCTAGTTACAGGCTATTAAACGTACAGGTATACAAAATTGTGAAAATACAGAAGATGCTGAGTGGAAACTTTTAAGAAATTTCACAAATGAGACATCATCTATATGATAGTTTTGTTTATAAATAAATAAATCTTCTGCTACCAGTCACGATTTTTCTTTATTTTACTATTCGCACGACGCGTTTCGAGAAATAATTCCCATTTTCAAGTGCGTTTTTTGATGTGTGTTAAGCCATTTCTTTTGATGTTGTCAGTGTGTGTGAGTCTGCTTCATTTTGTTGACTTTTACTGTAATACATAAGAAACGCGATTTTTAGTTGGGTATCAATTCTTTCTGTGAGGTTAGTGGCTAAAGTTTGAGAACAATTTGTACTTACAGTTTTCTAATGGTCCATTTGTGTAGAGTCTCACACACACTTAACATCACACACAACTTGTACACTTTACACATCGAAAATATCTTATATAAACAAAACAGTTACAAAGATCTTCTTACAGGTAGTTCACAGAGATAACATTACAGGTCTTCCACAGATTATGATATGCTTTTGTACAGAGGTTATTTATCTTAACAGTTTGATTTTACAATTGTGCTTATTTATATGTTTTACTATTTTTATTGCAGTATATTATCGAAACATCTGAAGAAATTCACTGATTCACTTTCAAGTTTTTCATTTAATATTTTATCTTCATATTTTCTGTAATGTGAATATATCTCCAGTTCTTCAAGCAAATCCATTTTATGTCCTTTATTTAGTCGGTGGAGTACTTTGACATTTTGCTCTATTTTTCCAAATGGGTGTCCTGTATTATGTATGTGTGTTGCTATTGCTGATGCAGTGTGTTTGTTGTGTGTGTATGCTCTAATGTGCTCTGTGTACCTGGTGTTAATATTTCGGCCTGTTTGTCCTACGCAGAACTTGGAGCATTCCTGGCATGTTACCTTGTATATTCCAGAGTCTGAATATGGATCATGATTACACTTTATATTATGTATTAGTTTTTGGTGTAGCTTATTGGATGTAGAAAACCCAACTTTTACTCTGTGATTTTTGAAAATATTTGCTATCTTCTGTGATACATTGCCTATGTATGGAATGCTAGATATATATTTGTTTTTCTCTTTTTCTTCTGTGGTGCAGTTTGTACCTGGGTTTCTCTTCACTTTGTCTAAGATTGTGTCAACCATGGAAGCATTGTAACCATTGGCAACTGCAATCTTCTTCACTGTGTTTATTTCTTGTTGCATATTTTCCTGGTTCAATGGTATTTTAGTTGCCCTATGCAGCATTGACCTGTATGCTGCCTGTTTATGGATATTTGGGTGACATGAGGTTGCAGGGATTGTGGTGTCAGTCATTGTGTTTTTCCTATAAATTTTGAATGTGCATGTGTTGTTGTGTCTTGTAATATTTAGGTCCAGAAAGTTGATACTTTTATTTTGCTCATGTTCCACTATAAATTTGATATTCTCATTTAGATTATTGAAATGATTAAGAATGTCTGTGATGTCTTTGGTATCTCCTTTCACTAACAGTAGTGTGTCATCTAAATATCTCCTATAAAATAGGTTCTAGCAGCAACATAGCAACACTTATAAAACACAAAGCAGAAAAACTCTGGCTGAAAACCGAAATAAGGCATTTACATAAGAAAAAGGGCTTACTAAACAGAAAGCTACTCAACATGCAGATAGAAGCAGCAAACAACATGGAACCTACAGTTTATGACAGCATTTGCAGGCATATCCAGGACATAGTCGACAAGGAGTACTTGACCATTTGCAACACACATAACAAGAAGCTACAGACCTTGACATCCAAACAAGACAAGAGATCCAACCTTGAGATAACTGACAAAAGCAAACACACATTTTACAGTAAAGTGGTGAACAACACTGACATAAAGTTCAACCAAAGAGAAAACGATCTACTCCAAAAAGGACTAAAATACAACGTAAAACCTAACCTCAACAACGATACACTGAAACAGGTTATAGCTGCAACTAAAAGTGCAGCAGATGCTGCAAAATTAAATTCAAATACAAAAGCAGCAATAGGTCACAAAGTAAGCAAGCTTCTTGAGAAAGAAATGAATAAAGATAAGTTTAGATCTAAATATACAGTAAATGATTCAAAAACTTTAAAATCTATAAATAATAAACTGAAAAACAACCAATCCATAGTTGTAAAGTCAGACAAAAGTAATACATTAGTTGTGATGAAAGAAAAAGAATACATAGACAAAACAAATGAATTTTTTGCTGCTAATAACATTCAGCACATTGAAAAAGACCCAACCAAACAATTCCACAGTAAAATTAAGGAACAATTAAAGAACACACATTTTCTGTTGACAGAAACTGAAAAGAAATACCTTAGATGTATGAATCCAAAAGCACCACACCTAAGAGCACAGCCAAAAATACACAAAAATGGAAACCTGATACGTCCTGTGGTCAACTCTATAAACAGCCCAGCATACAAACTGTCACAAAAAGTAAATAACATACTGGTGAAAAATTATACATATGAAACAACATATTCCATAAAAAACAGCATGATTCTAGCCAAAGAACTAAAAACCAGAAAACTGCCCCAAGATGCACAGTTTATATCACTTGACATCACCAACCTTTATTCAAACATACCCATACAAGAAGCTCTAACAGTAATACAAAAGAACCTTATGCAACACAAGAAACTTTCATACACAGAGATTGTCGAATTTATGGAACTCCTTCAGCTAACCCTAAGTTACAACTACTTTACCTTTAATGACAACATTTATAAGCAACCAGATGGCCTAGCAATGGGATCATGTATATCCGGTACCATAGCTGACATATACATAAATCACTTAGAACAAAAATTATTTGACAACCAAGAACCTTGCCTAAAGAAAATATAATTTTATAGGAGATATGTAGATGACACACTACAGTTAGTGAAAGGAGATACCAAAGACATCACAGACATTCTTAATCATTTCAATAATCTAAATGAGAAAATCAAATTTATAGTGGAACACGAGCAAAATAAAAGTATCAACTTCCTGGACCTAAATATTACAAGACACAACAACACATGCACATTCAAAATTTATAGGAAAAACACAATGACTGACACCACAATCCCTGCAACCTCATGTCACCCAAATATCCATAAACAGGCAGCATACAGGTCAATGCTGCATAGGGCAACTAAAATACCATTGAACAAGGAACACATGCAACAAGAAATAAACACAGTGAAGAAGATTGCAGTTGCCAATGGTTACAATGCTTCCATGGTTGACACAATCTTAGACAAAGTGAAGAGAAACCCAGGTACAAACTGCACCACAGAAGAAAAAGAGAAAAACAAATATATGTCTAGCATTCCATACATAGGCAATGTATCACAGAAGATAGCAAATATTTTCAAAAATCACAGAGTAAAAGTTGGGTTTTCTACATCCAATAAGCTACACCAAAAACTAATACATAATATAAAGTGTAATCATGATCCATATTCAGACTCTGGAATATACAAGGTAACATGCCAGGAATGCTCCAAGTTCTACGTAGGACAAACAGGCCGAAATATTAACACCAGGTACACAGAGCACATTAGAGCATACACACACAACAAACACACTACATCAGCAATAGCAACACACATACATAATACAGGACACCCATTTGGAAAAATAGAGCAAAATGTCAAAGTACTCCACCGACTAAATAAAGGACATAAAATGGATTTGCTTGAAGAACTGGAGATATATTCACATTACAGAAAATATGAAGTTAAAATATTAAATGAAAAACTTGAAAGTGAATCAGTGAATTTCTTCAGATGTTTCGATAATATACTTCAATAAAAATAGTAAAACATATAAATAAGCACAATTGTAAAATCAAACTGTTAAGATAAATAACCTCTGTACAAAATCATATCATAATATGTGGAAGACCAGTAATGTTATCTCTGTGAACTACCTGTAAGAAGATCTTTGTAACTGTTTTGTTTATATAAGATATTTTCGATGTGTAAAGTGTACAAGTTGTGTGTGATGTTAAGTGTGTGTGAGACTCTACACAAATGGACCATTAGAAAACTGTAAGTACAAATTGTTCTCAAACTTTAGCCACTAACCTCACAGAAAGAATTGATACCCAACTAAAAATCGCGTTTCTTATGTATTACAGTAAAAGTCAACAAAATGAAGCAGACTCACACACACTGACAACATCAAAAGAAATGGCTTAACACACATCAAAAAACGCACTTGAAAATGGGAATTATTTCTCGAAACGCGTCGTGCGAATAGTAAAATAAAGAAAAATCGTGACTGGTAGCAGAAGATTTATTTATTTTTAAACAAAACTATTGTATCTACAGTCGGAGGCTTTCAGAAACCATTTATAATCGATCAAATCAAATAATCTATATGTTTATACAAGGGCCGTCCAATAAGTATGATACCCTATTTTACGTCTGCCAAATATACTGTGCCCATGATATGTGAGAGCTGGCGAGTTTGACTGGATGTGTTGACAATGCTGCTACCTGCTTCCAATGCATACTGCAGTATCTTGCCCGTATGCTGCCAGACAACAAGGAGTTAATCACTAGCAAGTGTAGCAGTGAGACTTGGGTCCATCGTTCAATCCTTGAGACAAAAAGGCAGAGCGTGGCACTGAAGGATCCTGGCGAAAGATCCCCCCCCCCCAAAAAAAAAAAAAAAAAAAAAACGCAAAGGTCACACATCCGGCAGAGAAAGTTACGGTAACCATCTTTTGGAACTGTCAGGGGGTGCTACTTGTTCACTACCTGCCTCGCAACTCCACAGTGAATGCGGGGAAGTGCAGTAACATCTTGAGGAATCTGCGAGATGTTATCAAAAGAAAACGTCCTTCCCACAAAAACGCACAGAAGAACACTTGCACCACTAACACGATCTTGCGTAACAATGCTGGACATGCCCTTGTAGGGAAAGAGTTGGAAACACTCAGCGCACCCAGGAGCGAAGTCGAACATTGTCTTGGTGTTCCAGGTGTTATGGTGTGGGGGGGGGGGGGGGGGACACACATTGCATGGGCGTACTGACCTCCAAATCTTTGAAGAAGGAGCTTTTGCCGGTCACCGCTATTATGACACTGTACGCCAGGTGCAGAACTTTTCAGAGGTGCATTCGGCACTGACCTCATTTTTATAGACGATAATGCGCGACCGCATCGAATAGTGCAGATGGAGGAGCTCTTAGAACAATGCGATATTCTGGGAATGGACTGGCCTGCCCGTTCCACCGACTTTAATCCCATCGAGCACGTGCGACATGCGTTGGGGAGATGGATTGTATCACGTCCATATGCACTGCAAGCAACGTCGTGGTTACTAAGTGCTCGTCTTACAGAAGTAATTGACTTTGCCATGATTTCTTCTACCGCAGTCCGATCCACACGCCTATATGAATGACGTTCCGCTACTGCAAAACCTGTAGTAAAACCAGTAGAATTGTACGAATTTAACGGGTGCAACAAATGTTTTTCAGTATCAGGTTAACAGAGCAACTGATAGAAAAGTATTTCGTGAGTGAAAACTTCGATATATTGACACTTGTTTGATACAAAAACACAGCGAAGCTCGTCCTAATCTTCAACACTCACGTGCAATCACAATCCCTCATAATAGTCAGCTTATAGTAACCAACCGAACCCGTTACCGAAAGGATTACCAAACGGATAATCTGAGCCTGCAGGATCGCTCAAATGTTACACAATTTCACCACTACGGATGTTTGCGATCACGGCTTGTATTACATGCCACGCGCATTTTGGTTATTCAAAAGTCACAGTTTACATATTAAAATCCAAATTTCATATGTTCGTTTTCTCACACGTTCGCATCCACGTTCAATGTTTTACCTTTATTCTGCAAAATTATCATATTTATTCAGAGCACTTCGTATCTGCATCCGAACACGATGACGGCTGAGTTCCGAAACCCCCTTTAGACTTAACAAAGAAATTCTCTGGGCCACAAAATACGCGCGAAAGTACTGGCACGTGATTGGCTGGCGCACATCATAGCCAATCCGATATTAGTATTAAATCGTGCAATCCCGCGTCTTTTACATATGATCAGTCACAACTTAATTGCTTTTATAAACGGTTTACTAAATGAAAAAATGTAGAAACTACAAAAATATCGGAATAACTCCCTCTTTAAATAAAAGAATTATCGTAAAATAGTTCTTGTTTTCCCAGTCCCATAAACCCCCAAGAGTATAATTAACTTTCTCTCTACAATCACAGTTCTCAAATTAACGTACACTAAGTTGATAGACATAACCAAATTCATTTAATATCTTACTTTCCATTTACACCATGATTCACATTAAGAAACAAATTAGCAATAATTAATTATATTCGCAATAATCACAATAACTACAGATTTCTTTCCAGAATATGTTCCAGCTACTTGATAAATGTATAGTCCGTAAGAAGGTGGCACTTTCGGCCACAGTGACAACTTCCTGCAGCACATCTGGAGCGCATCTGTGATGCGATAATTATGACTCGTTGTCTACAGCCATCTGCTCGCTACCGTCTCTTACTTAACACAGACACCATATGAAGCGTTACTGATCACTAGTTGTCAACCGCACTACGTATGGTACGCCCTGTCTCAAAAAAGTCCTTAGGAACCTTGTGGGCTGTATGGGAGGACGCTGCAGTGAATGCATTGCCATCCTTGGTGATCACACCCTGTATTAGGACCTTTTGTAATGTCCAGGGGACCATTGTAAGCCGCAGTTGCTGCAGTGTAATTACTGTCTTTGAATAAAAATGTCATTTAAGTTAGTCTGTGTATTTCTATCAGCTAGCTTCCGTACTACAGCAGTTCTGTCTATTAATGGCCCAAGTTTCATTGAACTATATTACTTGGCAGTGACACGTTATATGAAAGTTATTTTCGTCATTACATTTTGCACACAAGTTTAGTAAAATACACTGTATTGTCAGAAAAGAATGTACTAAGCGGTGTTAATCTTCGTTTTTCCCTTTGTGAATTGGCGTTGACGATCAAGAACGAATCATTTACTATGCGACAGAGTGCATAGTTCTAAGTTCTAGGGGACTGATGACCTCAGAAGTTAAGTCCCATAGTGCTCAGAGCCATTTGACAGCAAGGATTTATTGTACAAATGTCACATTACTTTCGTCATGTAATATAACAGAATACTTACGATTTTCTGGTTCACAGAAAGGAAAGGGTAAAGCACCAAAGAGGCAGCTTCGACTTTGCCCTTGATAATGGAAGCAAGATCAAAGAAAAATCAAAACACGTTCATAGGATTTGTCGACCTGAAAAAGGCGTTCGACAATGTAAAATGGTCCAAAATGTTCGAAATTCTGAGAAAAATAGTTGTAAGGTGTATGGAAAGACAAGTAGCGTACATCATTTACAAGAATCAAGAGGGAATAACAAGACTGGGAGGCCTCGATCGAAGTGGTCGGATTAAAAAAAGATTTGTCAGGGATATAGTCTTTCACCCCTATTGTTCAATTTATGCATCGAAAATGCAATGATTAAAATAGAAGAAAGGTTCAAGAGTGGGTTAAAATTGCGGATGAAAGGATATCAGTGATAAGACTCTCCGATGACTTTGCTATCCTCACTGAAAGTGAGAGGTTGATCACACCACACAACATGGCACCTGCAGCCCTGCCCTTTCCTATACACCGTAATCCATAAACCAGTCTAATGTTTATATGGTAAAGTTTACCTGTATCTGCAGTAACATGTGAGGAATTGAAGAAAGTAACACTGTGTTTAAGTTTGTTTTCAATGAAACACCACATTTTCCACATTGTTTGCAGCACACATTGTTCTCCAAAACGTCTGATAATAAAGAGACGTTGACTACCTCATATTTTGTAGTCCCAGCATTTAGTTTCTTGTATTCTTCTTCAATTCCAGCTAGTTTTCTTCTTGAAGCACTTTCCGGTGTAGTGGCAGCAGCATCACTCAATGTATCACTACCAGTGTTGAGGTTAGTCGCTACTGGGACATCAGATACTGATGAAGATGAATCAGACGAATTTTTAGTACACTTTACTTTCTTACGCCAATGTACACGCTTTCTAAATACCTTCAGACTAGGTCTTGGCATGTTGAAGGAAAGAAAACTCAATGACTTCTCCACATACGACTTTCACAACAATGATATGGATGTACTCACAAAGGAAACAATAAAAATGGTGCAGAATCTATTGTCAACTATCTAGCAGTGTAGCCAACAGAAAAGCTAACTCTCTTGTGCTCATTTATATCTCTGGCAAGGCTGTCTATATCAGGTATATTTCGCGTCTCATATACAAGGTGCGGAACATCGTGTGTCGAAATTATTTTAAAAAATTATTTAAAATAGTTCTATTCACGTCATCCAAATATTTTATACATGGTATTAAACGGGAGAGTCTAAATTTTTCGAAAATGCATTTACCCAAAAATCGATTTTTTCATCGAAAAACTCATTCCGTATACCCTTAACCGTTTTTCTGAGAATTATTTTGAAACTGTTTACCGTAAACTGTAGCCCGTGTGTCTCCTGTATTCACTTCATCAGCACGTCCTCGACCGGCATTTGTGACAGACGTTGTTCGCCGCCCGCTGTGATGTCCGTTACTCCATTATCAAACTTCTTCTTCCCAAACGCCGCACATCGATGTCCATTACAGCGTCAAAGTACACTTTCTTGATGAATAATTTTAAAATACCTTTAAAATTATTGGCGAAGAGGTGAAACATTGAATTTTTCAAAAATTGGTAATGGTGGTTGTGGTGGTAAGTTTCTACGGGACCAAACTGCTGAGGTCATCAGTCCCTAGGCTTACACACTACTTAATCTAACTCAAACTTACGCTAAGGACAACACACATACACCCACGCCCGAGGGAAACTCGCTAAAAACGCCAAAAAAAAATATGACCGCGGTTTCACTATCGTCGGCCGAGTTTGGTGTAACAAAGACGGCGGGCGAAATTCAATCTAGATCAACGGTATCATCTTTGTTCGATGGGATCATAGAGTAAATATCTCTGGAGTGAGCACTGCGTTCTGCGCGTGTTGTCAACATTAAACCAGGATAGTCGCGTGTTTTCGGGACTTCGCTGTGCGTGTGTGCTTTCTGCAGCGCTTGTAGTTTATAACATCAAGAGTTTTTGTTGTGTTTCACCGTTTGTTGACAGTGTAACAGCGATGGTGAATTACTGTTGTTGCTATGGAAGCAAAGAAAAATATGTGAATGGAGGGATAGTAAGTTTTCATGGGTATATACCATGTAGCTCTAATTATAGTTATCATATTAATAAGAGACACTGTATATGTTTAAAAATTTCGAGACGCATTATAATTGAGGTTTGATTCTGTAAACCTATTTTTCTACGATTTTATGACTATATAATAGATATTACGGCTCGTACAAAAGCTTACAAACAATCGCTTCCTCTCGTAAATTTGCTAGTGGAACAGGAAAGGGAATGGTTAGTTGTTTCAGCAAATACTATCTATCCTCCATGCATTTATCAGTGACTTGTCGATTATGTATATAGATTACTCAGTCTACTCATTTTTTAATAAACTGGGAGCAAGTACGTAAAATGCGTTAAATAAATACTTCAAAGTGTCACCAGTAAGAAAAATTGTGCTTTAGGTCGCAAAAACGAGAAAATAAATACGCAGAAATAAGGACGTATTAGCAGGAACATAATCGCTAATGTGTGGCAAATTCGGTGTTTTTCGAACACTTGCAAAAGTACTAGCGTACTGTCAAGTCGTTTTGCAAGACTATCACAGCAAAAATGTACGTAAGGCTCTGTAATACTATAAAGTGCTGTATCATACCGAAAACTACCAAAAATCGAGTGCATCTGAACTGTGACACCTATCGCAAAGAAGCAGGATGTAATATCACTTGCCCTTGAAAGTTACGTAGCTGGTTACTTCCCGGTATCAAATGGATACTGTTAAAATGTCTGCGCAACATTTATAAATAATCCACGACACGTACGAAAAGAATCCGTCTGTACTAGGGATGTAGTGACATTCTAAATATACAGGGCGCTATACGGACAAACACACGACGTCCCGAGATCACGTGACCAGGCCGGCAATGTATGTTGACAACACAAAATCTGTTCTGCGCATGTGAATGCTCACTCCAGAGATATTTACTCTATGGATGGGATAAGCGTAATTGTTTGTTACAAAGGATTTTTTTAATGTTCCGTGACCCTGTAAGCGTATTGTCATATCGCTGGCTTAGTTGTGGAGTACCTTTGCGGGCAGCCGCGTCTGCAGAGTCGAGCACGGGACACGGAGCTGTTATGTTGTGTTGTAGGTAGCTCTGCATGTGAGAGGCTTCGTTAGTGTGGAAGTTAAAGTGTTGCTACAAGTGTCATTACAGTAAAGTGATGAAATATGGAAATGGTTCGAAGTGCCGCTGATAACATATTGTGTATCTTACAGCGTCAATCATCCGCGCCGTGTTCGGTCTCCCAGAATGAACTGATGTGAATCAGTAAAAATTAGCTACCATAATAGAGTGCAGTCAAATGCCAGTGTCTTGTAGCGAGCGTGAGGACGTGCGTTCGATCATCGCGTTTCCGTATTATCAACAATCGGCCGCGCCGCGACGGTTACGCGCACGCTCGTACAAGTGAGAACTGAGAACTGAAAAATTAACTTTACGGACAGAAAATCTGTGTCAGTGTGGCGAGCGGAAGAACTTTCGTTCGATTATTCGGCTTTCGCATCATCAACAATCATCCGCGCCGTGTTCGGTACGCGTACGCTCGTCCAAGTGATATTGTGGACAGATAATCATCAAGATTGTTAATTGGGATAAACATTTACGACTTAAGAGTGTAAACAGTGCAACCTGTGATTTCTTATCGTCTCAGAATATAGTTGTTCATACCAGACGAAGGACAGTGTTGTGTTTTAACGTTGAGTGGCTCCCCTAACCCGCTTGCATATTTCGATAGATAATTTCAGGAAAGCCAGCAGCAGTGTGGGGCAGAACAATACGACCGCCGCGGGATTATCAGGTACGTGGCGTGGACAGGGCGCACGGTCAAGAAAAGCAGAAACGACAACGAGTTTAAGGTAAGCCACCCATTTGTACTCCCGGGCGTGTTACAACCCTCTTGCTCGACATTCGCACCCTCCTTCTCCCTCCCCCCTATGAGGTCTCGCCCCACTGTTTGAGAGCCACTGGCTTCAGGCAAATGGCGCTGTGGTTTCTTCGAAAGGGCACGGTTTGTTTCCCTTCACATCCAAAAATGGTTCAAATGGCTCTAAGCACTATGGCACTTAACATCTGAGGTCATCAGTCCCCTAGACTTAGAACTATTTAAACTTAACTAACCTAAGGACGTCACACACATCCATGCCCGAGGCAGGATTCGAAACTGCGACCGTAGCAGCAGCGCGGTTCCGGACTGAAGCGCCTAGAACCTCTCGCCCACAACGGCCGGCCTTTCACATCCTTCCCTAACTCGAGCTTTTTCTCCGTCGCTAACGACCTTGCTGTCAGCGGGACTTTACACTCTATAATTCTCCTTCCTTCTGCTGCTGGCTAATGCTGTTTGTTTCCTAACCGTCCCGCGGGCGCTGCATGTTTCAGAGTTAGACGTCAACAGCACATGTGAGGCGATGCAAGGTCTTCCTGCCTAGGATGTCAAGGCGCCGCGCCACGTAATAACCTGCTCGCCTGGAACACCAGCCACAAACAAACACAAACACCTGTACTTCGTTGACTGCGCACTTCCACATAGATGAAAAAAAAAAAAAAACGCAGCATAACATCTGACCCGCCGGTGAGAAACGTCAGTCCTATTTCCCTAGGTAAACGAAAGGAAGAAGCTATTCCGTGACAGACTCTTAATACTGGTGCTATAAAATATTTTCATCATCAGCACGTTGCACGTTGAGTTTCTACTGCTACTGTGCCAACGACCTGGATCCTGCTCCCGGTAGCGTCAAGAAATTTTCCGTGCTGTGAGGGCCGGAGTAGGACAAGGTCAACAGGGGATCTAGTTTACGATTATAAACTTAATAGTAGCGATCCGGTTAGGAAACCGACCTTCAACAGTAGATGGCGGCTTCTCAAGTGCTTCGCATTATTAATCCAAGGCCATTTCTCGTCTTGGACTTCCTACAGGCATAGAATTTAAAAGACGAGATGCAAACAAGATATTTACCGTCCCAAGAGTACCTTGACGACCTTTCCCTCATTGTGCCGAGCGTCCTAGACGTCACCTATCGAAACAACAATGTGTGAGACTAAAAATGGTGCACGGCCTATCTTTTTCACATCAAAAAATCTTGTCACGTTAAATATATTTGTAATCTATTTTCACCCAAAAAGCTTTACAACGGGCTAATGAAATAATAATTTAATATTAGGAAGGAAAACACTTCCTAATGTTCTGCAAAACTGTATTTATTTGGTCGCGAATCTGCTTTCGGCTTCTCAGAATGTCGCAAACACAGATACTTCGGATATCATTTGTACAGAAGATACAAAAATGACAAAGTTTTTACATAGCAAAATATTACAATAATTACATTAACTAAATGGCGGGGGGGGGGGGAAGTGTTTCTGTTAAGATACATTTAAGTAACATGTAACAGATGATGAGGAATAAGATGAATTTACCGTTTGAACCTGGTATTTGTAACGAAAAATTAATTTAACAAGGGGGAAAATGGAAACCGAGTCCGATTACGTAATATTTGTTGGTTCATAAATTTTTGGAAGAGTACTTAATAACAAATGATGATCAGTGATTTCTCCAGTCCTTCCTCTGCGACCTGACCGTTTGTGCCCTCTATCCTCTAACTTGGTACACGCCCTTGTAGCTTGTACCAGTAGCGATCGGCAGCAGCTGTGAATTTATTGGCTTCATCAAGAGTGATTATGCGTTCTGTGGCAGTTATCACGAAGGTGTAACTAAAGGCCTTGCCAATGGCGCTGATTTATGTGTCAATATATACAGCACTAACGACTATAACACCACCTGATCCACCCATGTTCAGCGTAGCAAATACTAATGAACCAACGAAGGCAACGCCCATTCCCACCACAGTTGTATATAAAAATGCAGCAGGTGGACATCCCATAGCAGAAAAGCGCCTCATTGATGTTCCAAACGAAAGGCGATATCGAAATTTTTAATAAAAGCCTACGCATTTATTTAGAAACAATCGCTGAGTGTCGCAAAAGGCACTAGGTCTAACTTTTATAATCATCATCACCACAGTAACACTATCATCATATCATACCATCACCAGTGTAGTATATCAGTACAGATCGTCGTATCAGTGTATGTATCACTGACAAGATGATCGATCTTATTGCTCCTATCCAAGTCTCACGAATTCCTAAAATTGCACTAAGTTTTTGTGTCCTTCTCTACAGGCATAAATCACCACTGTAGGAGAAGAGAAAGAGCTAGATCAGCTTTTGCGGAACATGCTTATCAGCTTGGATACGCACTATCAGCCACTTGAGTATACGACAGGCTACAGAGAGAAGGTATAGAGCTCAGTAAGTAAAAAGTCTGTGGCGCAAGCCCATGACGGGGCTATTCGCCGGGCTGTAGGTAGGGTACATACAACCTTTCGTCATTGTGGCAATAGCAGGGGGTGGTGTCGCCACATCTTACTCGTGGGAAACATCCCCAGTATTCATTTGACACTTAAATGAGTGGACCTGCGTCTGTCTTGGACAAATCTTTCGCTGCTATATTTATAGAAATAGTTAACATGTGATGGCTAAAAGGCATGAGTGCTGGAGGCCAAATGTAAATAATCCATCCATACACATTATAAAAATGGATATATATGCCACATCTCCTCCTACACCACTGGAGCGATTTCAACCAAACTTGGCATACATACCACTTGCTGTCTGGAAAAAAATCGCTGTGGGGTAAGAACTACCTACCTCTGAAAGTAGTACGACTGGGGAAAAAACAGTGTAGCTCAAGACGAGCGAATACACAATATTTTGTTCTTCCAGTATTCGAGAGCACTTAGTGACCTCCAACAAATTTTACACATAATTTAAAAACTTTACGAATTTTTTCCTCATTGACAACAATTATTTTCGCTGTTCAAGCAGTAGAACGCCGTATCAGGCAAGACGTTTCAATATATTATTTATGTACTACTATTCGCAACACACAACTTCCACTTACACCGCAGAAATCTACCTAGGAAAATACTGGGTGGTTATAATTAAACCGACGGTTTTCAAGTGCTACAATGCAAGGAGTATACGTTGCAGGACGCTGAAACAACATACACTACTGGCCATTAAAATTGCTACACCAAGAAGAAATGAAGATGATACACGGGTATTCATTGGACAAATATATTGTACTAAAACTGACGTGTCATTACATTTTCACGCGATTTGGGTGCATAGATCCTGAGAAATCAGTACCCAGAACGACCATCTCTGGCCGTAATAACTGCC
The DNA here is from genome assembly GCF_023898315.1 of Schistocerca nitens. Classification (NCBI taxonomy): domain Eukaryota; kingdom Metazoa; phylum Arthropoda; class Insecta; order Orthoptera; family Acrididae; genus Schistocerca; species Schistocerca nitens. The sequence continues at coordinate 409,708,376 of NC_064620.1, forward strand.
TTGATACGCCTGGGCATTGACAAACAGAGCTTGGCTGGCGTGTACAAGTACAGCTGCCCATGCAGCTTCAACACGATACCACTGTTCATCAAGAGTAGTGACGGGCGTATTTTAACGAGCCAGTTGCTCCGCCACCATTGACCAGACGTTCTCAATAGGTGAGAGATCTGGAGAATGTGCTGCCAGGGTAGCAGTCGAACATTTTCTGTATCCAGAAAGGCCTGTACAGGACCTGCAACATGCGGTCGTGCATTATCCTGCTGAAATGTAGGGTTTTGCAGGGATCGAATGAAGGGTAGAGCCACGGGTCGTAAAACATCTGAAATGTAACGTCCACTGTTCAAAGTGCCGTCAATGCAAACAAGAGGTGACCGAGACGTGTAACCAATGGCACCCCATACCATCACGCCGGGTAACACGCTAGTAGGGCGATGACGAATACACGCTTCCAATGTGCGTTCACTGCGATGTCGCCAAACACGGATGCGACCATCATGATGCTGTAAACAGAACCTGGATTTATCCGAAAAAATGACGTTTTGCCATTCGTGCACCCAGGTTCGTCGTTGAGTACACCATCGAAGGCGCTCCTGTCTGTGATGCAGCGTCAAGGGTAACCGCAGTCATGGTCTCCGAGCTGATAGTCCATGCTGCTGCAAACGTCGTTGAACTGTTCGTGCAGATGGTTGTTGTCTTGCAAACGCCCCCATCTGGTATCGAGACGTGGCTCCACGATCCGTTACAGCCATGAGGATAAGGTGCCTGTTATCTCGACTGCTAGTTATACGAGGCCGTTGGGATCCAGCACGGCGTTTCGTATTACTCTCCTGAACCCACCGATTCTATATTCTGCTAACAGTCATTGGATCTCGACCAACGCGAGCAGCAATGTCACGATACGATAAACCGCAATCGCGATAGGCTGAAATCCGACCTTTATCAGAGTCGGAAACGTGATGGTAAGCATTTGTCCTCCTTACACGAGGCATCACAACAACGTTCCACAATGCAACGCCGGTCAACTGCTGTTTGTGTATGGGAAACTTTCCTCATGTCAGCGCGTTGTAGGTGTCGCCACCGGCGCCAACCTTGTGTGAATGCTCTGAAAAGCTAATCATTTGCGTATCACAGCATCTTTTTCCTGTCGGTTAAATTTCGCGTTTGTAGCACGTCATGTTCGTAGTGTAGCAATTTTAATGGCCAGTAGTGTAGGTATGTTCATTTTCGGTGCGCTCACGGAGTATGCTGAAAAAATAATAGTGTCACTTTCTGCCACCAGGTGATAATATAGGGCTGTAAGCAGTCGGGATGAGGTATATTTCCTGTTTTGACGTCAATGTGCTGTTTGTCGCTTGGCAGTGTGTGTGTGAGTGTTGGTGGGTTAGATGATGGAGTAGGGAGAGGGAGGCGGCCCATTCCCTCATCAGTTGCCAATGACATTGCTGTTGCTACAGCTGACCGTGCAGCACATGGCCTCAGATTCTTCAGCCAGTCTTCAAGATCGGTCAAGGGAATTGTCTTTCCCCTGGGCAATAGTTAAAAAGATTTTGAGGCGAATTTTACACTGATATCCCTGCAAGATTCAGTAAGTGTACCAAATGAATACCCAAGGCAGGCTACAACGCCATGACTTTCCCCTTCATTTTTTACATGTGTGGAAATGTATGACATGTGGCTGGGGTATATTCTTTGGATGGACGAGGCACACTTTACTCTGCATGGTGCCGGGAATGCACTCCCCCACAAGTTGTGCAGGAACATCCACTGCACTTCAGTTATGTAATTGTGTGATGTTGTTCCACAAGTTCTTTCATTCTCCGTACATTTTCCTTCGATGGGGTGTCACCTCGAAGGTCGTTAGGTGTATAGTGACATCTGCACGCAACTGCATGTCCACCACTATTTTTGTGCAAGATGGGGCGACACCACATGTCGCTTGCCAGGTGAAAGATTTGCTTCGAGAAACCGGTAACGATCGCATTACCTCTACGTGATTTCAAGAAGTGTAGCTTCCCAGGTCCCCAAAAATTAATCCATGTGACTTCCGATTGTGAGAATACCTGGAAGATCGTGTCTGTTAGGGATGTATCAGGCGTGTTCCTGATCTGAAGTATAACATACGACTACATATCGTTCTGATTACACGGGATATGCTGTTAGCAACTGTCGACCACGCTGTATTACAGAAGCAGCATATTGTTGAATCGGGAGACCATTTTGAACACATGTTGTAAATTGTGACCACATGGTAATAAACGTACCAGAACCAGTGTTATCACCTGTTTGATCGTTCCTCCCCTTTTCGTGCAACCACACCACGTTCTGACAGCTTACAGCGCCATATTTTCACCTGATGGCAGAAAGTGAAACTAATACTTTTTTCAGCACACTCCACGAGCGCATCGACGCCTATGATATTTCAGGGTCTGCAACGTACACAGTCCGCACTGCATCACTCTCCACACCGTCACTTCAATTATAACCAATAGATATATCATTGTACGACATAAGGTTCAGGAGGTACATCATGAACACTGAGCTGCGTGGAAATGAGTCTGAAGGGGGAAAAAAATGGCTCTGAGCACTATGGGACTTAAGTTCTGAGGTCATCAGTCCCCTAGAACTTAGAACTATTTAAACCTAACTAACCTAAGGACATCGCACACATCCACGCCCGAGGCAGGATTCGAACCTGCGACTGTAGCGGTCACGCGGTTCCGGACTGTAGCGTCTAGAACCGCTCGACCACCCTGGCCGGCTCTGAAGGGAGAATTTCGCTACAGATACTAGATAAATGTATATACAAAAACGTGTGAAACATTTCAAACATACGTGAAAAATATTTTACATTTGCATACATGGGCATAACCACGGGTGAAAAGCTCAACCTAAACCTCTGGAACGATTTCAGTCCAATTTGGTACACATATCAGCTACAATGTGGAAAGAAAACTGTGAGAGTAAGAACTACCAGCGTCTTATTCGGGTAGTGGGCATAACATGGTGAGAGAAGGTGGAGAAGGCGGTGGATGATGGAAGGAGGAGATGAAGAGAGATAAGGGGAGGAAGAGATGGACAGAGTGGGAGAGAGGGGGAAATGAACAGACAGAGGGGAGAGTAGAAGATAGGCAAAGAAAGGAAGATATGGCCAGAGAGAGGGGTTATAGGAGATGAACAGTGAGAGGGATAGAAGGAAATGGACAGAAAAGAGAGAGAGAGAGAGGGGGGGGGGAGAAGGAGGGGAAAACATATAGAAGATTTGAATAAATACATACGCGGACAACGACAGGTACTCAGCTCTTAATAATACTCTCAGACATACAGGCTGTCCCAAAAAGAATGACCCGATTTTAACTTGTAATAATGTTGAGACAAATGTCACTAGGCAACTGAAACAGCGCTAGAGTTTCAGAAAAAATCGTCTAGTTGTCGCTACTGGCGCTGACCTGGAGCGTGCATCCAGTCTCGCGCAATATGGCGTCCGCGGAACGGAAGGCGTATTGTGTTATTGAATTTAGTCGTACTCAATCAGTGATAGCAGTTCAGGGGGCGTTTCATATTCGATTTCGTGCTACACCACCATCTCCAAAGAACATTCGACGGTGGTATAAACAGTTTGAAGAAAAAGGGTTGCCTCTGTAAAGGCAAAAGTCCTGGCCAGCTACGCATTCCTGAACAAACAGCGGAACAAATAATATCTTGCAATGCCACGGAACTTGTTATTTTCACAACTTGACTCTGACAATTTCATCTATCAGCAAGATGGAGCACCACCGCACTGGCACAACAACGTGCGCAGTTTCCTCAATGCCGACGTGCCTCAATGTTGGATAGGGCATACAGGACTGCGAGACCAGGCTTTACACTCATGGCCTCCTAGGTCCCCTGACTTAACACGATGTGATTTCTACCTGTGGGGATATGTTAAACAATGTGTTTACGTTCCTCCCTTACCCCGTGACATTGATGAACTAAAAACCAGAATATCAGCTGCTGTAGCTTCAGTGACAGAAGACACCTTACGCTCAGTTTGGGATGAATTCGGCTATCGGCTAGATGCCGTCCGTGCAGCCAGTGGAGGACATATTGAACATTAACGATCGATTTTCAGAAGCTTCTGTCTTTTTCTGAATAATTTATTATGCAATTTGTTGGTGTTAAGCCCTTCTTCCTAATAAATAATTCTATTTAAAATCGGGTAATTCTTTTAGCCCCCCATGAACCATGGATCTTGCCGTTGGTGGGGAGGCTTGCGTGCCTCAGCGATACAGATAGCCGTACCATAGGTACAACCACAACGGTGGGGTATCTGTTGAGAGGCCAGACAAACGTGTGGTTCCTGAAGAGGGGCAGCAGCCTTTTCAGTAGTTGCAAGGGCAACAGTCTGGATGATTGACTGATCTGGCCTTGTAACATTAACCAAAACGGCCTTGCTGTGCTGGTACTGCGAACGGCTGAAAGCAAGGGGAAACTACGGCCGTAATTTTTCCCGAGGGCATGCAGCTTTACTGTATGATTAAATGATGATGGCGACCTCTTGGGTAAAATATTCCGGAGGTAAAATAGTCCCCCATTCGGATCTCCGGGCGGTGACTACTCAAGAGGATGTCGTTATCAGGAGAAAGAAAACTGGCGTTCTACGGATCGGAGCGTGGAATGTCAGGTCCCTTAATCGGGCAGGTAGGTTAGAAAATTTGAAAAGGGAAATGGATAGGTTAAAGTTAATATAGTGGGAATTAGTGAAGTTCGGTGGCAGGAGGAACAAGACTTCTGGTCAGGTGACTACAGGGTTATAAACACAAAGTCAAATAGGGGTAATGCTGGAGTAGGTTTAATAATGAATAGGAAAATAGGAACGCGGGTAAGCTACTACAAACAGCTTAGTGAACGCATTATTGTGGCCAAGCCCACACCTACTACAGTAGTACAAGTTTATATGCCAACTAGCTCTGCAGATGAGGAAGAAATTGAAGCAATGTATGATGAAATAAAAGAAATAATTCAGATAGTGAAGGGAGACGAAAATTTAATAGTCATGGGTGACTGGAATTCGAGTGTAGGAAAATGGATTGGGGTTAAGAAATGAAAGAGGAAGCCGCCTGGTAGAATATTGCACAGAGCACAACTTAATCATAGCTAACACTTGGTTTAAGAATCATGATAGAAGGTTGTATACATGGAAGAACCCTGGAGATACTAAAAGGTATCAGATAGATTATATAATGGTAAGACAGAGATTTAGGAACCAGATTTTAAATTGTAAGACATTTCCAGGGGCAGATGTGAACTCTGACCACAATCTATTGGTTATGACCTGTAGATTAAAACTGAAGAAACTGCAAAAAGGTGGGAATTTAAGGAGATGGGACCTGGATAAACTGAAAGAACCAGAGGTTTTACAGAGTTTCAGGGAGAGCATAAGGGAACAATTGACAGGAATGGGGGAAAGAAATACAGTAGAAGAAGAGTGTGTAGCTTTGAGGGATGAAGTAGTGAAGGAAGCAGAGGATCAAGTAGGTAAAAAGACGAGGGCTAGTAGAAATCCTTGGGTAATAGAAGAAATATTGAATTGAATTGATGAAAGGAGAAAATATAAAAATGCAGTAAATGAAGCAGGCAAAAAGGAATACAAACGTCTCAAAAATGAGATCGACAGGAAGTGCAAAATGGCTAAGCAGGGATGGCTAGAGGACAAATGTAAGAATGTAGAGGCTTGTCTCACTAGGGGTAAGATAGATACTGCCTACAGGAAAATTAAAGAGACCTTTGGAGATAAGAGAACCACTTGTATGAACATCAAGAGCTCAGATGGAAACCCAGTTCTAAGCAAAGAAGGGAAAGCAGAAAGGTGGAAGGAGTATACAGAGGGTCTATACAAGGGCGATGTACTTGAGGACAATATTATGGAAATGGAAGAGGATGTAGATGAAGGTGAAATGGGAGATACGATACTGCGTGAAGAGTTTGACAGAGCACTGAAAGACCTGAGTCGAAACAAGGCCCCCAGAGTAGACAACATTCCATTGGAACTACTGACGGCCTTGGGAGAGCCATTCCTGACAAAACTCTACCATCTGGTGAGCAAGATGTATGAAACAGGCGAAATACCCTCAGACTTCAAGAAGAATATAATAATTCCAATCCCAAAGAAAGCAGGTGTTGACAGATGTGAGAATTACCGAACAATCAGTTTCATAAGCCACAGCTGCAAAATACTAACACGAATTCTTTACAGACGAATGGAAAAACTAGTAGAAGCCGACCTCGGGGAAGATCAGTTTGGATTCCGTAGAAATCCTGGAACACGCGAGGCAATACTGACCTTACGACTTATCTTAGAAGAAAGATTAAGAAAAGGCAAACCTACGTTTCTAGCATTTGTAGACTTAGAGAAAGCTTTTGACAACGTTAACTGGAATACTCTCTTTCAAATTCTGAAGGTGGCAGGGGTAAAATACAGGGAGCGAAAGGCTATTTACAATTTGTACAGAAACCAGATGGCAGTTATAAGAGTCGAGGGACATGAAAGGGAAGCAGTGGTTGGGAAGGGAGTAAGACAGGGTTGTAGCCTCTCCCCAATGTTATTCAATCTGTATATTGAGCAAGCAGTAAAGGAAACAAAAGAAAAATTCGGAATAGGTATTAAAATCCATGGAGAAGAAATAAAAACTTTGAGGTTCGCCGATGACATTGTAATTCTGTCAGAGACAGCAAAGGACTTGGAAGAGCAGTTGAACGGAATGGATGGTGTCTTGAAGGGAGGATATAAGATGAACATCAACAAAAGCAAAACGAGGATAATGGAATGTAGTCGAATTAAGTCGGGTGATGTTGAGGGTATTAGATTAGGAAATGAGACACTTAAAGTAGTAAAGGAGTTTTGCTATTTGGGGAGCAAAATAACTGATGATGGTCGAAGTAGAGAAGATATAAAATGTAGACGCAATGGCAAGGAAAGCGTTTCTGAAGAAGAGAAATTTGTTAACATCGAATATAGATTTAAGTGTCAGGAAGTCATTTCTGAAAGTATTTGTATGGAGTGTAGCCATGTATGGAAGTGAAACATGGACGGTAAATAGTTTGGACAAGAAGAGAATAGAAGCTTTCGAAATGTGGTGCTACAGAAGAATGCTTAAGATTAGATGGGTAGATCACATAACTAATGAGGAGGTACTGAATAGGATTGGGGAGAAGAGAAGTTTGTGGCACAACTTGACCAGAAGAAGGGATCGGTTGGTAGGACATGTTCTGAGGCATCAAGGGATCACCAATTTAGTATTGGAGGGCAGCGTGGTGGGTAAAAGTCGTAGGGGGAGACCAAGAGATGAATACACTAAGCAGATTCAGAAGGATGTAGGTTGCAGTAGGTACTGGGAGACGAAGAAGCTTGCACAGGATAGAGTAGCATGGAGAGCTGCATCAAACCAGTCTCAGGACTGAAGACCACAACAACAACAACAATTCTTTTAGGGACACTATGTATAATTAATTGCCCGCAGCGTATAGATTATGTAGGTATATTGGTTTTTCATGTGACAAATTTGTGCAGCTCTATTGTGGTAACGAAGCACTCAAATCTTAGCCTATGAATGAACTCAAGAGCATGTTTTGCATTTGTGTAGTAATAGCACGTACTAATTTAGAGCTAACTGCCCGGTGTGTGTTGCTGAAGAGATGACTTTCGTAGGCCAGACAATTGAATCTGAAAGTCGTATCCCGTTTTTAACCTTAACTGCGGTAGCGATGGGTACGCGGACGTCGACGTATTAACGTGAGTCACTCGACTGCACGTCCGGCTTGTATGCGGGCGCTTAGATAAGCCGAGCTGAAACGGGAACCAAGGACAATGGCTCGACAGGGGCGTTGGAGCTGTGGCGTTAGAGCTGCGCAGCGTGAAGTGCTAGTTGTACGCCAGTACATTGTAATGACGCTCGCACCAGTTGTCGACAGAGGGTAACATTGACACACACACACACACACACACACACACACACACACACACACACACAGAGAGAGAGAGAGAGAGAGAGAGAGAGAGAGAGAGAGAGAGCTCGAGTGCGAGTTACGTGAGCGAGGTTGTCAACATGACTGTTTGACTCTCTCAGTGATACACTATCGCCCAGCTCAAACCACTAAGATAGAAATTTGGAATCTGCGGAGGGTGTTGATCTTATAAAGTAGGCGATGTTTAAGAAGCGATTTTTCCATATTTCTTTCCTGAGGGAGTGAAATAAGGAATGTGTGCGAAAACTGATATTTAGTTTCTCGGTCACAAACAAATAAATGTGTTTAAGCATTTTTGTATACTTAACCTCTATGGGGGTGAAATAGTGGGTGAAATTTTAAAAAGTCTTTATTGAAGAACGGTAATTGATTTCTTGGTCAGAAATAAAAAAAAACACATTTTCTAGGGTTTTTGAAATTCAACTCATATAGGGGTGAAACAGGGGATGAAACTTTTTATGCAGGTATTTCATTATGCAAGCATTTTTGAAGCTCAAGGTATGAAAAGTTATATTTGTCTTCTCTGTTCGAAACAAAAAATACGTGTTTCACTGTTTTTCGGAATCCAGCCTCTAAGAGGGTGAAATAGGGGATGAAAATTTTAATAAATTATTTCATTATATCAAAAAACTTTAAAGATAAATATGTGAAAATTGTTACTTCACATCTCGATTAGATATAAAAAATATGTGTTAGAGGAGGAAAGTTTCTATGGAAACATCACCACAAGAACGCAAAAGGCACGATTAACAAATGGTTGAAATGGCTCCAAGTCTAAGCACTATGGGACTTAACATCTGAGGTCATTAGTCCTCTAGACTTAGAACTACTTAAACCTAACTAACCTAAGGACATCACACACATCCATGCCCGAAGCAGGATTCGAGCCTGCGACAGTAGAAGTCGCGTGGTTCCAGACTGAAGCGCCTAGAACCGCTCGGCCACCCCGCCCGGTTGAATAACATAAAGAGTAAAGAAAAGATCTATACAGACCATACAGCCTACGTGAGCGAAGCAGCGAGCGCTAACTTGTGTAGTATAATTATGGAGCTTTAAGTTGCGGAATAAACGGGTAGCTTGTTTGCGTGGAAACGTTCCAACTTTCTCCTCAGTTTCCTCCGCCGCTTGCTTAATGTACATACTAGATGACAGAGGAGGACAGGCTACAACCCTGTCTCACTCCCTTCCCAGTTACTGTCACCCTTTCAGTGGTTAGCACATTGGACTCGCGTTCGGGAGGACGACGTTTCAAACCTGCGTCCGGCCATCCCGAGTTAGGTTTTCCGTGATTTCCTTAAATATCTTCAGGGAAATAACGAAATGGCTCCTCTGAAAGGGCACGGACGACTTCCTTCCCCATCGTTCCCTAATCCGATGGGACCGATGACCTCGCTGTTTGGCCCCTCCGCCTAATCAACCAACCTTTCACGTCTTTCAACTCCCAGGACTGCAGTTGCATTTCGGTACAAGTTGAAAGCGAACGGTGTATTATTGATTACGTTTCTCCACTGCGTCTGAAAACTCATACCATTCTTTGTTCTACGTGCCAATCGTACCTGTCAATGAGCTAGCAGTTGTTTATAATAAATGGGTACGAATTTACCTTTCATCGGCGCAAAGAGCTGATATTTTTAATTCCAATGACTTTTTGTCTTCTTGGTCATGCATGGTGGCGCATTTAGACTGGCACCTCTCTAAAGTACAATAATTTTTCTAACGGCCGGAGTGGCCGAGCGGTTCTAGGCGCTTCAGTCTGGAACCGCGCGACCGCTACGGACGCAGGTTCGAATCCTGCCTCGGGCATGGATGTGTGTGATGTCCTTAGGTTAGTTAGGTTTAAATAGTTCTAAATTCTAGGGGACTGATGACCTCAGATGGTTCAAATGGCTCTGAGCACTGTGGGACTTAACTTCTGAGGTCATCAGTCCCCTAGAACTTAGAACTACTTAAACCTAACTAACCTAAGGACATCACACACATCCATGCCCGAGGCAGGATTCGAACCTGCGACCGTAGCGTCCTCAGATGTTAAGTCCCATAGTGCTCAGAGCCATTTGAACCATTTGAATAATTTTTCTGTGCATTATTTTGCTTTCAAGTTCAAACTTGCTAGTTCCTTATGAAAGCTGACTGAGTATTATATCACCTGTATACGTAACTTCTATTAAATATTTATTGTCAGCCCCTTGTTTCTTCTTGTTTTTATTGTCGTTGTTCTCTGCGTCTTCGAGATTTCTGCTCCAGTCGTCGTGCCAGCCTTATTTCCCTATTCTTTCCATCACTGCCTTACGTACGAGTAACATTCTGCATTCACATTCTCGCTTTCTCCATCTGTTGTGAATTATCTTTTCTTTATCACTGCCAAGACAGTGAGCGACTTTAACAGCAAGTCGCCACCTCTGTCTACGATTACAGTCTTTACGATCACTTCTCACGTTTGTACTGTTCACTTTGTTTCAGACTGCAATGTAGATAGAGAATGAATTTTCACTCTGCAGCAGAATGTGCACTGATTTGATACTTCCTGGAAGATCACAACTTTGTGCGGGACTGAGGCTAGAAGTCTCGTAACGGTTCGGCTATATCGGCCGTTTTTAATTCTAGCACTCCGAGTTAACTCTGAATCAACATGTTGCAATGAGAAATTAGAAGAGCAGCTGGAAACGGGCACTCACTGTCCGAAATCTGGGGTGTTTTTGTATTAATGGGAGTTGTAAACTGCTACAGAAAGTTTAGTCTAAGTTACGGAGCGACGCTGCAGCTAAGCGATCAGTGAACTGGGTAACTGTTCAGAAGCAGCGGGCAGCAGAGTCCAGGCGGGGATGAACAGCTAACAAAAGATCCCAACGCAGAAAGTAATTACAAAAAATGTTAAATAAAACTGCAGTTCTGAAATAACATCTTTGTGCTTCGCTATTAATGTATTCCGCACCGAATAAACAGGATTGATTGTTGTGACTATACTGAATCATTATAAAGGCTCCTTAGTGACATGAAATAGCTCTTTTCTACTTGTCTGTGTAAGCTATGAGCCAACGGCTTTGTTGCAGAGGTAACATCGGTTCCCGTCAGATCACAAAAGTTTAGCGCTGTCGGACTTGGCTAATACTTGGATGGGTGACAGTTCGATCTGCCGAGCGTTGTTGGCAAGAAGGGTACACTCAGTCGTTGTGAGGTTAACTCAGGAGCTACTTGATGAGGTAGTAGCGGCTCCGGTCACAAAAACTGACAACGACCGGGAAGTGGTCTGCTGATCACATGTCCCCCCATATCCGCATCCACTGACGCCTGTGAGCTGAAAATGACACAGCGATCGATCGCTCCCATTGGGCCTGCAAGGCCTGTTAGGGCGGAATTTAGATTTTTGCGTAAGTTATAGCAAAATATATTGGCGCACATTTTAATTGCTGTTGCGACTTATTTAGTATATTCTTTTTCACTGGTTTATGTTATGGAACGATAATGAGAACATATCATGGAATTTTAGCGTTGGACTGATTAATGTTATTTCTGAACGGAAAGTAAGTGGTATGCTTTCGTAAATAACAATTCGTTTATCCAATTCAAGTGACGTATTATGAGCAAGCGGTGATTATACACCAGAGTTTTAACGTTCAAGCTCATCCTCAGAAATTTCTATGTAGGCACAGTAAAGCAGGACTGAAGTACTATAGTGAGATTGTGGATAATTACGGCGATGGTTTTGCACAGGGCCCTATTTCGTGAGGAGCTACCCTAGGCCGATGCCTGTTAAATACACTCCTGGAAATTGAAATAAGAACACCGTGAATTCATTGTCCCAGGAAGGGGAAACTTTATTGACACATTCCTGGGGTCAGATACATCACATGATCACACTGACAGAACCACAGGCACATAGACACAGGCAACAGAGCATGCACAATGTCGGCACTAGTACAGTGTATATCCACCTTTCGCAGCAATGCAGGCTGCTATTCTCCCATGGAGACGATCGTAGAGATGCTGGATGTAGTCCTGTGGAACGGCTTGCCATGCCATTTCCACCTGGCGCCTCAGTTGGACCAGCGTTCGTGCTGGACGTGCAGACCGCGAGAGACGACGCTTCATCCAGTCCCAAACATGCTCAATGGTGGACAGATCCGGAGATCTTGCTGGCCAGGGTAGTTGACTTACACCTTCTAGAGCACGTTGGGTGGCACGGGATACATGCGGACGTGCATTGTCCTGTTGGAACAGCAAGTTCCCTTGCCGGTCTAGGAATGGTAGAACGATGGGTTCGATGACGGTTTGGATGTACCGTGCACTATTCAGTGTCCCCTCGACGATCACCAGTGGTGTACGGCCAGTGTAGGAGATCGCTCCCCACACCATGATGCCGGGTGTTGGCCCTGTGTGCCTCGGTCGTATGCAGTCCTGATTGTGGCGCTCACCTGCACGGCGCCAAACACGCATACGACCATCATTGGCACCAAGGCAGAAGCGACTCTCATCGCTGAAGACGACACGACTCCATTCGTCCCTCCATTCACGCCTGTCGCGACACCACTGGAGGCGGGCTGCACGATGTTGGGGCGTGAGCGGAAGACGGCCTAACGGTGTGCGGGACCGTAGCCCAGCTTCATGGAGACGGTTGCGAATGGTCCTCGCCGATACCCCAGGAGCAACAGTGTCCCTAATTTGCTGGGAAGTGGCGGTGCGGTCCCCTACGGCACTGCGTAGGATCCTACGGTCTTGGCGTGCATCCGTGCGTCGCTGCGGTCCGGTCCCAGGTCGACGGCCACGTGCACCTTCCGCCGACCACTGGCGACAACATCGATGTACTGTGGAGACCTCACGCCCCACGTGTTGAGCAATTCGGCGGTACGTCCACCCGGCCTCCCGCATGCCCACTATACGCCCTCGCTCAAAGTCCGTCAACTGCACATACGGTTCACGTCCACGCTGTCGCGGCATGCTACCGGTGTTAAAGACTGCGATGGAGTTCCGTATGCCACGGCAAACTGGCTGACACTGACGGCGGCGGTGCACAAATGCTGCGCAGCTAGCGCCATTCGACGGCCAACACCGCGGTTCCTGGTGTGTCCGCTGTGCCGTGCGTGTGATCATTGCTTGTACAGCCCTCTCGCAGTGTCCGGAGCAAGTATGGTGGGTCTGACACACCGGTGTCAATGTGTTCTTTTTTCCATTTCCAGGAGTGTAGTTCTGCCTAGGTTCCTTACGAGCCGATTGGATGATAAAACAACTCATCCCGAGTAAAGTCGGTACACGGAAGAAGAGGGAAGCCACCGCAGTCTGAGCGTATAAAGTGCTAATGCCCTAGTGGCTGTGCTGTTCGGATAGGACTCACAACCTGCTTGTTTGCTGTATACACACTGTCTAAACAAGACCAACAGAGACTCCGAAACTATAACCATAAATATATTTTTCAGTAATGCACTACTGGCCATTAAAATTGCTACACCACGAAGATGACGTGCTACAGACTGTGATATGCAAATGATTAGCTTTTCAGAGCATTCGCACAAGGTTGGCGCCGGTGGCGACACCTACAATGTGCCGACATGAGGAAAGTTTCCAACCGATTTCTCATACACACACAGTAGTTGACCGGCGTTGCCTGATGATACGTTGTTGTGATGCCTCGTGTAAGGAGGACATATGCGTACCATCACGTTTCGAACTTTGGTAAAGGTCAGATTGTAGCCTATCGCGATTGCGGTTTATCGTATCGCGACATTGCTGCTCGCGTTGTTCGAGATCCAATGACCGTTAGCAGAATATGGAATCGGTGGGATCAGGAGGGTAATATGGAAAGCCGTGCTGGATCCCAACGCCCTCGTATCACCAGCAGTCGAGATGACAGGCATCTTATTCTCATGGCTGTAACGGATCATGCAGCCACGTCTCGATCCCTGGGTCAACAGATGGGGACGTTTGCAAGACAACAACCATCTGCACGAACAGTTCGACGTCGTTTGCAGCAGCATGGACTATCAGCTCGGAGACGATGGTTGCGCTTACCCTTGAGGCTGCATCACAGACAGGAGCGCCTCCGATGGTGTACTCAACGACGAACCTGGGTGCACGAAAGGCAAAACGTCATTTCTTCGGATGAATCTAGGTTCTGTTTACAGCATCATGATGGTCGCATCCGTGTTTGGCGACATCGCGGTGAACGCACATTGGAAGCGTGTATTCGTCATCGCCGTACTGGCGTATCGCCCGGCGTGATGGTATGGGGTGCCACAGGTTACACGTCTCGGTCATCTCTTGTTCGCACTGACGGTACTGTGAACAATGGACGTTACATTTCAGATGTGTTACGACCCGTAGCTCTACCCTTCATTCGATCCCTGAAAAACCCTACATTTCAGCAGGATAATGCACGACCGCATGTTGCAGGTCCTGTACGGGCCTTTCTGGATACAGAAAATGTTCGACTGCTGCCCTGGCCAGCACATTCTCCAGATCTCTCACCAACTGAGAACGTCTGGTCAATGGTGGCCGAGCAACTGGCTCGTTAAAATACGCCCGTCACTACTCTTGATGAACAGTGGTATCGTGTTGAAGCTACATGGGCAGCTGTACCTGTACACGCCATCCAAGCCTTGTTTGACTCAATGCCGAGGCGTATCAAGGCCGTTATTACGGCCAGAGGTGGTTGTTCTGGGTACTGATTTCTCAGGATCTACGCGCCCAAATTGCGTGAAAATGTAATCACATGTCAGTTCTAGTATAATATTTTTGTCCAATGAATACCCTTTTAACATGCGCATTTCTTCTTGGTGCAGCAATTTTAATGACCAATAGTGTATACCTCGTGTGCAACATTGAGGGTGAAAGTAAATTTCGCATGATATGTTACTGCCAGTAAAACAGTTCGATGAAACTTGGACCATACATAGAAAGGACTGCTACAGTTTAGTACAGAAGGGGCTGGAAGAGATAAGCAATGAGACGAATAGAAATGATACTTTCATCCTAAGACAATAATCACATTGAAATCACGGGCTGCTTGATTTGCAGAAGACGAGACATGGTTCTTTCACGAGATCTCATGCTGGCCATAAGGTTCGTAAAAAGGTCTTGTGGTAGGGTTTTCCATTCCTCCACCGGCTCGGATAAAAACAATTGAATGGTCGTTGGTACATGTGGAAGGGCTCCAGTTCGTCTTCCCAACACATTCCAAACATACTCCACGGAACTTAATTTGGCTAAACTGGAGGCCAGTGCATTTGCCGAATCGTTCCCGCAGCTCCTCCATCTACGCTATTCGATGCGATCGCGCTTCTTCAGCGCCATAAATATGAAGTCAGCGTCGAATGCACCCCTGAAGAGACACGCTTGGGAAAGAAGTACAGTGTCAAAATAATACTGACCGGTGTTCAAAGATTTGGAGTTCAGTACCTCGATGCAACATTAAACCTGTCCACACAATAACACCTGGACTGTTATCATGATTCACCAACTGCGACATAATCGCTTGTACAAACAGTGATCCAATATTGTAAAATGCTTTTTTATTCCAGTCTCTGATCACAAATGAATTCTTTAGACGATGACGGTTTCAGTCTGTAATGACCATCTTCAGATCTAAAATATATAAACATATACATCTAATGAGCAGTGTGTCTTTTAACATAAAACAGCAATATGTATCACAATATGCTGTCATACACTAGGGAAATGTACAGATAAAATATGGTATAACGTACCTTTTTTACACCATGTCCTACAGTGATACGGCCTTAATGGCATCGTCAAAACATATAAATATAATCAGCATAGCATCGTCACATGGATTTAAAATATGGTATAGAATAGGCCACATCGTCCACATAGTGATTATAGTCAACTAGCTACTGAGGTACAGTAGCATCCAGAAACCTGTTTGCCTAAATCCTTCCTAGATGTCGCTACTGTGGGCTTGCTTATATGTAGTCACCATTTACGCAAAAACATAATCTGATAAAAGCACATTTGATAAAATGCATGTAGCAGACTTATTAAAATTGATGACTATCATAGAAACCAATTGTGATACATTAAAAGATGAATGCAGTTACCCATGTAAAATTATTAAAAGAAAAATATATGAAGAGTATAGGTCCGACCCTTTTTTTATGGCGAATTTACGGTCAACAATTATTATAGCGTAATACATTGCCTGTGGCAACCTATAAAGTACTTATGAAAGATAAAATGTCTATGACAGCTGAAACCGAGACATATCAATGAACAGCGCCCTCTGTTGGGTCGGCCGCTAGGATCTTATGTAGGCGCGCACCAATCGTAAGGCAATGTATTATGCTATATTAATTGTTGACCGTCAGTTCAACATAAAAAGGATCGGACCTGTACTCTTCATTTATTTTTTTTTAATAATTTTACATGGGTAACTGCATTCATCTTTTAATGTATCACAATTGGTTTCTATGATAGTCATCAATTTTAATAAGTCTGCTACATGCATTTTATCAAATGTGCTTTTATCAGATTATGTTTTTGCGTAAATGATGACTACATATAAGCAAGCCCACAGTAGCGACATCTAGGGAGGATGTAGGCAAACAGGTTTCTGGATGCTACTGTACCTCAGTAACTAGTTGGCTATAATCACTATGTGAAAGATGTGGCCTATTCTACACCATATTTTAAATCTATGTGACGATGCTATGCTGATTATATTTATATGTTTTGACGATGCCATTAAGGCCGTATCACTGTAGGACATGGTGTAAAAAAGGTACGTTATACCATATTTTATCTGTACATTTCCCTAGTGTATGACAGCATATTGTGATACATATTGCTGTTTTATGTTAAAAGACACACTGCTCACTAGATGTATATATTTATATATTTCGGATCTGAAGATGGTCATTACAGACTGAAACCGGTCATCGTCTAAAGAATTTGTGATCAGAGACTGGAATAAAAAAGCATTTTACTATAATGATTATTTTCGGCCATACTGGACGTATCCTCATATCACGAGAAGTGGTAACACGTAATGCTCCCCGAAACAATGTTTAACATGATTGTTTTGCACCACGTCCACGTGGACCAAAGATCATCCAGCTGCGCTGGTGGAGCGATGGAACACTATCATGAGAAGTCATTACCAACATTGCGGCCAACATGGGATAATGTTGCAGAGCATGCACTGTCGTCCATGGTGATCACACACCCATTATGAACTGTGTACCGCCTTCTGTAATGTCCACATGACCATCATAAAATCGCGGCGACATCAGTGTAATTACTGTCTACGAATAAAAGAGTCATTTCTGGTCGTCACATCACGTATTTCTCTCGGTTACCTGCTGCACTGTACTGTAACTGTAATGCACTATACTGTCGTAGTTCTTTCTATGTATGGTCCAAGTTTCATCGAGCTATATTATTTCGCCGCCACACATCATGCGAAAGTTAATTTCACCTTTAATTTTTGCACATCAGCGTAATTATTTTCGTTGTTACCGGACTTTTGTTCTATGGCTTCTATACGAGGGACGTTCAATATGTAATGCAACAATTTTTTCCGCCGAAAGGAAGTTAGTTTTATTCAGGATTCCAGTACACCATATTAATTACCACCCCTTTGGCTACAAAAGCCTATTTTTCAACGTAATCTTGGTTCATTACGCCGGCCTTACGCCACCCTACATGCGAGGGCGACGCTGTATGCTCGCATGGTATCGACGTTTGCCGTATCAATTTTCTCCCCGTCATCCACTTACTGCTTCTCGCGGAGTGCGTACTTCATTCCGCCAAACAGATGAAAGTCGAAAGGTGCGGAAAAAATGGTTCAAATGGCTCTGAGCACTATGGGACTTCTGAGGTCATCAGTCCTCTAGAACTTAGAACTACTTAAACCTAACTAACCTTAGGACATCACACACATCCATGCCCGAGGCAGGATTCGCACCTGCGACCGTAGCGGTCGCGCGGTTCCAGACTGAAGCGTCTCGAACCGCTCGGCCACACCGGCCGGTGAAAGGTGAGAGATCCCGGCTGAAGGGTGAATGAGGAAGAACATTCCAACGAAGTTTTGTGTGCTCCTATGGGATGCGCAGACGTCTGAGGTCTTGCGTTGTCATAAAGAATGAAAAGTTCGTTGCTCAGATGATCTACTGTCAGGTGGTGAGTAATGCGACGGGCACATACCCGTGAGTACCCCAACTGGTGGACGAGAGCGCTACCAACAGAGACACCCAGTTAAACCGCGAGATATTTGCTTGTGATCCGTCCATCACCTCGAATGAGAGTGTCCGCACGTTCCAACATTGCAGGAGTCACAGCTGTGTGCGGCCGGCAGGCACACGGGAGATCGGACAGGTTTCCACGAACTTGTTGTAATGAAAATAGACGCCTCGCCCGATGACTCATCGTAGCTTTCTGCACTGTCGGGTCTTCGTACACATTCTGTAAGCGCCTATGAATATATGCGATGTCCTGGTTTTTCGCCAAAAGTAACTCAGTGACAGCTCTCTGTTTGGAATGCATCTCCGTTGAAGACTACGTACAGTGCCTCCACATGTGTGAGCTTTATGAAACTTTAGGGGATGAAGCGGGAACATCCCACCATGCCCCACAACTAACTCCACATTTTTTCAGCCGAAACTAGTCGAGAAAAAAAATGTGTGGCAGAACGACCCATTTACTTTACTGTGGGACCTTGTTATTGATGTATTAACAGATGTTTATTACTTTAGGGTTCAAATAGCTCTGAGCACTATGGGACTTAACTTCTGAGGTCATCAGTCCCCTGGAACTTAGAACTACTTAAACCTAACTAACCTAAGGACATCACACACATCCATGCCCGAGGCAGGACTCGAACCTGTGACCGTAGCGGTGGCGCGGTTCCAGACTATAGCGCCTAGAACCGCTCGACCACTTCGGCCGGCATTACTTTATGAATCGACGCCATATGTTATTCCATTGCGTCATACGGTGACTGCTTAATTACTTCAGTTAGATGCGTTTTCCCAAAAGTGAGAGACAAAGAAGGGTCTAGTTTTCATCTACGCTCCGCCAGCAGCGGAGGCAGCCGCAGATAGTTCTGTTGGTATGTCTGTGAGACGATGACGTAGATGTCACGGAGCGGACAGTAGCAGAGCTCGACCTTCGTGCATGGCTGCGCAACCGCAACCCGCTCACTCCACAACAAAAGCCTCTTGCTGTTTCATCTTAACAACGTCCGCAGTCAGTAAAATTTTTGAGACGTCTACTATTATACCACATTAAAGAACTGTACTTTTTAAACTGTCGTACAACAAGTTATCTCGTAACCGATTTTGAAAACTGTGTCCCGCGGAATGGCAGAAACTGCAAATCTTCCAGAAACTTAATAAAAAAGTTACGAGAACGTTACGTTCCTAACATGGCCCCTACCCTCAGTGTAATAAGAAGCAACCTTGGGGTTTAACGTCCTGTGGGACTGAACAGAAATTCGAATAGGACAAGGATAGGGAAGGAAATCGACTGTGTGCTTTTTATAGAAACCACGATAAACGAAAGAACGGAAAGCCTAATCAAAAATGGCTCTGAGCACTATGGGACTTAACGTCTAAGGTCATCAGTCCCCTAGAACTTCGAACTACTTAAACATAACTAACCTAAGGACTTCACACACATCCATGCCCGAGGCAGGATTCGAACCTGCGACCGTAGCGGTCGCGCGGTTCCGGACTGAAGTGCCTAGAACCGCTCGGCCACCACGGCCGGCAAATCCTAATCCTGGAGGTCGGTCACGTATTTGAAGTTTGCTTAAAAGGAAATTAAAGATTTCGTTCTGTTTCAAACTACACGGCCGAAAAAAAAGCAACACAAAGAACGACTTGCGGGAGATAAACGAAAGTTTCTACATCTGAATGATGATGTCTATTCAGATGTCACACCAGTCGCGTGAGGGTGAAGCTAATAGCGCCCCTATTAGGATGAAAATCAGTTTTGATGCCGGCCGAAGTGGCCGTGCGGTTAAAGGCGCTGCAGTCTGGAACCGCAAGACCGCTACGGTCGCAGGTTCGAATCCTGCCTCGGGCATGGATGTTTGTGATGTCCTTAGGTTAGTTAGGTTTAACTAGTTCTAAGTTCTAGGGGACTAATAACCTCAGCAGTTGAGTCCCATAGTGCTCAGAGCCATTTGAACCATTTTTTTTTTTCAGTTTTGATTTAAATACTCGCTGCAACGGTCGCAAGTGATAGTTACCTACGAGACTTTACTTAATTAGTTGATGTTCGTCAAAATTGCCTTTAATTAGACGAAGACGTCACCATCGACTGTTCACTAAGTTTGAACGAGATCGTGTAGTAGAACTACGAGAAGCTGCCTCTTCCTTCCACAACACTGCCGAAAGCCTTGGCGGGGATGCAGCCACTGTACAAGACCGCTGGCAGCGGTGGTCACAGGAATGTACGGTCGCGAGAAGAACGGGCACCGTCCAGGAAATTTGGAAATTTGTGGTAAGGTCTTATTGGACCAAACTGCTGAGGTCATCGAAAAATGGTTCATATGGCTCTGAGCACTAGGGACTTAACTACTGTGGTCATCAGTCCCCTAGAACTACTTAAACCTAACTAACCTAAGGACATCACAGACATCCATGCCCGAGGCAGGATTCGAACCTGCGACCGCAGCCGTCTCGCGTTTCCAGACTGTAGCTCCTAGAACCGCATGGCCACTCCGGCCGGCGCTGAGGTCATCGGTCCCTAAGCCTACACACTACTTAATCTAACTTAAACTAAATTAGGCCAAGGACAACACACACACACACACACACACACACACACACACACACACACACACACACACACGTACACACCCATGCCCGAGGAAGGACTCGAGCCTCCGACGGGGGGAGCTGTGAGGACCGTGACAAGGCACCCCGACCGCTCGGCTACCCCGCGAGGATGCACCGGCCAGCAACGTGACATCACCGAGAGGGAGGATCATCATGTTCTGCATAAAGCTCTGGAACTTCGCACTGCGTCTGCAGCAGCAGCTCGAACAGAAGTTGGGACCACAGTGACATAACCAACTGTTACCAATCAACTACCTCAAGGACAACTCAGAACCAGAAGCCCTGTAGCGTGCATTCCGCTGACGCCAAGCGACCGCCATTTGCAGCTTTAGTGGTGTCAAGATCATTGGACAGCAGGGTGGAAGTCTGTTTTATTTTCTGATGAAAACGGGTTCTCCCTCGGTGCCAGTGCGGTCGTGTGTCTGTTAAGAGTAGGCCAGGTGAGAGCATGCAACCAACCTGTCTGCGTGCTACACACGTTGTACTACACCTGGAGTTATGGTCTGGGATGCGATTTTGTATGGCAGCAGGAGCTCTCCCGTGGTTATCCCACGCACCCTGACTGCAGATCTATACGTCTGCCTGGTGATTCGACCTGTTTGCTATTCATTAATAGTACTTCAAGAGGTGTTTTCCAACAGGATAACGCTCGTCCACATACCGCTATTTAACCCAACAAGTTTTACAGAGTGTCGACATACTGCCTTGGCCTGCTCAGTCACCAGAGCTGTCTCAAATCGAAGACGTATGGGATACCATCTGACGACAGCTCCAGTGTCAATCCACACTCAGCATTCACCGTCCCTGCATTGACCGATCAAGTGCAACAGGTGTCGAACTCCCAACCAAAAACTGATGTCTGGCAGGTGTACGACAAATGTATGCACGTTTGTACACTTGCATTCAACAGTCTGGCGGTTATACCGTTGTTAATGCACCAGCTTTTCGCGTCTGCAATGGATTCTCTTAGGCTGTGTGTGTGTTTCTCCACATCTCCTCCTAAACCACCGGAGCCATTTCAACCAGACTTAGTACAAATACCCTTCTGTCAAGCCACAATTGCTGTATGGGTAAGGACCACATACGAAACATAGTCAGGCAAAAAGATGTCATAAACATTAAAACGCGTAAAAACCTGCCCGATAGGGCATGACTTTTAAATGTTTTACTTCCTTTCTACTAACTCATTTCCAGCACAGTTTGCAAACAGTATCCACATATAACACTGAATGGACCTACAAAATTATCTCGATTGTGTCATTGTGTAACACATTTGAGCCGTGGCGGCTTTAGGTTTGGCGCCACTAACTACCTGTAAAGCCGATATCGATCCTGGTCATACGCCAGAGCTGGGGTCTTAGGTCAAGGAGTATTATCGGGTTTGGCGGGCCATGGTGCCGGCACATAGTGGGAGGCCACGTGGCTGGTGACTTGGTTTTAGTGGCACTCCCGCGGATCAGGCGTTGACCTTGTGAAGCCGCGTGTTGTCAAGTTGCTCGCAGCCAAACATTTCCGGTTTGGCAGGCCATGGTGCCGGCACATAGCGGGAGGCCACGTGGCTGGCGAGTTGGTTTTTGCGGCACTCCCGCAGCTCAGGCGTTGACCTTGTTAAGCCGTTTGTTGTTAAGTTAGTCGAAGTCAAAGTTTTCCGGTTTGGCAGGCCATGGTGCCAGCACATAACGGGAGGCCACATGGCTGGCGAGTTGGTTTTTGTGGCACTCCCGCAGCCCAGGCATTGACCTTGTTAAGCTGCATGTTGTTAAGTTAGTCGCAGCCAAAGTTTGCCGGTTTGGTGGGCCATGGTGCCGGCACATAGCGGGAGGCCATGTGGCTGGCGAGTTGGTTTTTGTGGCACTCCCGCGGCCCAGACGTTGACCGTGTGAAGCCGTGTGTTGTTAAGTTGGTCACAGTCAAAGGTTTCCGGTTTGGCGGGCCATAGTGCCACCACATAGCGGGAGGCCATGTGGCTGGCGAGTTGGTTTTTGTGGCACTCCCGCGGCCCAGACGTTGACCGTGTGAAGCCGTGTGTTGTTAAGTTGGTCGCAGCCAAAGGTTTCCGGTTTGGCGTGCCTTGGTGCCAGCACATAGCGGGAGGCCACATGCCTGGCGAGTTGGTTTTTGTGGCACTTCCACAGTCCAGACGTTGACCTAGTGAAGCCGTTTGTTGTTAAGTTGGTCGCAGCCAAAGGTTTCCGGTTTGGCGGGCCATGGTGCCAGCACATAGCGGGAGGCCACGTGACTGGCGAGTTGGTTTTTGTGGCACTCCCGCAGCCCAGGCGTTGACCTTGTTAAGCTGCATGTTGTTAAGTTAGTCGCAGCCAAAGTTTGCCGGTTTGGTGGGCCATGGTGCCGGCACATAGCGGGAGGCCACGTGGCTGGCAAGCTGGTTTTTGCGGCACTCCCGCGGCCCAGGCGTTGACCTTGTGAAGCCGTGTGTTGTTAACTTGGTCGCAGCCAAAGTTTTCCAGTTTGGCGGGCCATGGTGATGGCACATAGCTGTAGGCCACGTGGCTGGCGAGTTGGTTTTTGTGGCACTCCCACAGCCCAGGCGTTGACCTTGTTAAGCTGCATGTTGTTCGGTTAGTCGCAGTCAAAGTTTGCCGGTTTGGTGGGCCATTGTGCCGGCACATAGCGGGAGGCCACGTGGCTGGCGAGGTGGTTTTTGTGGCACTCCCGCAGCTCAGGCGTTGACCTTGTTAAGCCACATGTTCTTAAGTTAGTTGCAACTAAAGTTTTCCGGTTTGGCGGGCCATGGTGCCGGCACATAGCTGTAGGACATGTGGTTGGCGAGTTGGTTTTTGTGGCACTCGCGCGGCCCAGACATTGACCTTGTGAAGCCATGTGTTTTTACGTTGGTCGCAGCCAAAGTTTTCTGGTTTGGCGTGCCATGGTGCCGGCACATAGCGGGAGGCCAAGAGGCTGGCGAGTTGGTTTTTGTGGCACTCCCGCGGCCTAGACGTTGACCTTGTGAAGCCGTGTGTTGTTAAGTTGGTCGCAGCCAAAGTTTTCCGGTTTGGCGGGCCATGGTGCCAGCACATAACGGGGGGCCACGTGGCTGGCAAGTTGGTTTTTGTGGCACTCCCGCAGCCCAGGCGTTGACCTTGTTAAGCCGCATGTTGTTAAGTTAGTTGCAGCCAAAGTTTTTCGGTTTGGCAGGCCATGGTGCCAGCTCATAACAGGAGTCCACGTGGCTGGCGAGTTGGTTTTTGTGGCACTCCCGCGGACGAGACGTAGACCCTGTGAAGCCATGTGTTGTTAAGTTGGTCGCAGCCAAAGTTTTCCAGTTTGGTGGGCCATGGTGCCGGCACATAGCAGGAGGCCACGTGGCTGGCAAGTTGGTTTTTGTGGCACTCTCGCGGCCCAGGCATTGACCTTGTGAATCCGTGTGTTGTTAAGTTGGTCGTAGCCAAAGTTTTCTGGTTACATTAAGTATTGATAGCGGTAAGTTGCGAGAAGGGCAGCTGAACCCGCGTGCAACCTGGTCAGCAAGCACCGGGCCAACTCTTTGAGGCTTAAACACCTGTAGAAAACCTGCATGGATTGGAGAGAATAACACCCATGCTTGGAATCCTGGAGGTCATGCCTCCTTCACACCCGATTGAAGATAAGTGTTGATCTTTTGTTAGTGGTGGTTATCATTAGCCCACGTCTGTGTTGATGCTGAATTAGACTCGTCATGTTCATTACGCCATCGATTGTGTCATGGTCACCGATCAGAGAAACAGACTTTAATCTATTTGTTCCAGATCATATTCATGTAAACTGAATTGGTGTAAGTGGGACTGCAGTATAGTCTGTGTCGAAGGCAATCCAGTGTTAAAAGAGGGTGTGCTCTGGCATTTTGATTTGCACGTAGTCTTAGTTCACGTTGCCAGTTTTCATGCAATGTTGAGGTGCATCAAGCTCGTGGCTTCTTTGTGCAGACACTTTCGCAATAGCTTAATATTTCCTACACCTTAGATATCGTCATTTACCCTTATTTGGGAACATTACTGTTTCCTTTCTGACGCATGTTGGCAGGATAGTTCTGGCAGCGGGTGACGCGTTCCTGTTTCCTGGGCTCAGAACAGAAACTTGTTTTCCTCCTGCTGCGGAGACACTTTCCCGCAGTCAGCTGCCTGTGGTTCAAATGGCTCTGAGCACTATGGGACTTAACATCTAAGGTCATCAGTCCCCTAGAACTTAGAACTACTTAAACCTAACTAACCTAAGGACATCACACAACACCCAGTCAGCACGAGGCAGAGAAAATCCCTGACCCCGCCGGGAATCGAACCGGGGAACCCGGGCGCGGGAAGCGAGAACGCTACCGCACGACCACGAGCTGCGGACCAGCTGCCTCTATCAGCTGCCTCGTGTTAGCTCAAGTTAAGTAAATTTGATAATTTTTGTTCATAGCACGGTGGAGGGTCGCCCAATTAATTGCGGATCCCTTCATCTCTTCAAATATTGAGAGTTGAGCAAGCACATGAGCCCTACGTTGTGTTCCGGAAGTCCAAAGTTCCTTACGACTTTTTCCCATTTTACAACTTGTTTAAATTTTGCAGTCTCTGTTCTGTTAGTTCTGGAGCATGTTAAGTTCTAAAGGCCTTTACTTATGAGTATGAAATGTTGACTTTTTTATGCGCTTTCATTATCTCACTCTATTCATTGTAAAACTTGCGTGGTAGCAGCCAGTTTGCTGTGATAACTGATTTGCTGTAATTTGTCACCTTTCTTGTATTTTAAGCGATTGTACATTAATTGGAGGGTCATTATTAATGTTTCTGCTGGGTTGTACCAGCTGAGAGTCACTTTAGAATTGTATACCTTACCAGCTTTTCTTGTATTTTGGGGGGTTGTGTATTTTATTGCTTATGGAATTTTATTAAGGTTTATAAATTGTTAAGCGGTATCCAACAACCAAAATCAGTGGTGTGACTTATTACCCTTTCTTTATTTTGGGTGAGCCTTGTTTATTAGTTTAAAGTTTTATCTGTTCTTGGGAATTGTTAGTACTTTCAGTGGCAGTCATTTGTAATTCATGTCACGTAAAATACAATTTGTTGAACCAACCTGCAGTCACAACTAGTTGCTGTGACTTCTTACTTGGATTTGGGACTTACGTATGTTCGTCGTTTTAAGCCCTGCTTTTAATGGTATAAGTTGCTAAAATTTTGTATTAATGAATTTATTCTGTTCAGGTTCGTTAACTGTTGTGAGCGTTGTTAATCATTTTGACAAGGTTTTTAATTTGTTTTCATTATTTGTAATCAAGTAATTAAGCAATAAAGTGTATTCCATGAAATGACAAAAGACGAAATATGTGTGTCCACCTTACATGTGTTTTTCCTTGTAATCATCCCAACCCTTGTTGTGAAGTATCAACATAGGTCAGGAGACATGTCGTCATAAACACTGAGATGAGCGAAAAGTTGTCGCATCATGCATGAAGGTTTAATACGTTTATTCCTTACTATGAAAAAACTGCTAAGTCGAGTCAACTTAAGGAAATCCGTGACATCTGGCGACGCCTTTGACAGCTCACAACTGCGAAGCACAAAAGAACTGTAGACGAAAACGGAAGCTATGAAGAGGCGTTGCGACACATATGTTTACAAAATCGCGTTGTAGAGATGTGGAGCAGCTGCAGCTAGCATACAGAAACTGTCCACGATCATGCTTCTTAATGTGGATAGAGAACTTATAAATTTGTATATTTCATATTTCTTAGTGCGAGTGTTTCGCAAGTTAAAGATGTTTTCACGAATACACGGAAACGAAATATTTTCGATACTGCACTACAAAAACAGTTCATTTTTTTTAATTTTCGCTTCTAACAGAAATTTGGTAAAATTGCTGCTCGAGCAATGTCGAGTTCGACAGCTAGCATTTCTATTAGAAACTTCTATGCTACAAATAACGATTTCTATCATTTCCTGGAGTGACACACTTTCCTTTACGGGCATAGCATCCAAGAAAAAAGGGAGATATTCTGTACATGCACTGGCGCTCGTTCTATTGAAATAAACGATTTGCTTGCTCTCTGTTCAATGACAAAAATGTAAAGTGGTCCCATAATCAGGGAATGAGTGTAAGCTAGCAGATGTAGGTATCCTGCATCGCCGCTCTTGGAAATGTCCTAGTGGAGATGGTTTGTTATTGCCTTCCTCCGTCCTCTTACGAAGTGTCAAGCGTTTATCTGTATCGTGTGGATGGGTGTGACGAGTGCCTGCTTTGAAATCTGGTTTCGGCACGTAGCCCACTCTCCTCGAATAGCATGAAGGAGAACGGCCGAGATCAATGTTCTCACCCAGCGCACGGATCGCCATCAACACTGTGGCATGCCCTCACTTCACGAGACACTGCGGACAGGTTTGAAACTTAATCCAGGAAACTGACCCAAAGAAGTGATCAGGAAGTTTGCGGCGCCACCTCTCCTCTCCTTGCCGGCTAAAGACTACCGGTGGAATCTTCCATCTCCAGGAGACGAACCGGTTTACCACAGAGTGGAAAGCCACCGCTCAAACGTGCGTTAGTGACCTCGGCTAGGAGGCGGACGTATGTTATGTATACAGTCACGATTATCACGTCCTGGCGGAAATTGTGCCTCTTGCATACTAGAGTTGAAAACATTGTTTGCCGCGCGGGATTAGCCGAGCGGTCTTAGGCGCTGCAGTCATGGACTGTGCGGCTGGTCCCGGCGGAGGTTCTAGTCCTCTCTCGGGCGTGGGTGTGTGTGTTTGTCCGTAGGATAATTTAGGTTAAGTAGTGTGTAAGCTTAGGGACTGATCACCTTAGCAGTTAAGCCCCATAAGATTTCACACACAAAACATTGTTTATCTGAATCACGTCTAAATGTTAGTGAAGTAATAGGTAAAGGGAAAATTACTACAGTTCGTCTTTTTGTGTTTGCTTCAAGAAACTGGAATGACTACTGTATAACCGAATACATCCAGTGATATATGCCACAACCACCCCACACCAAGCAGGATTTCGTGCGAATCGAAGCTGCTGCCAGCAAGTTCTCTCCCTAACATCATTTACAGAAGCCGGCTTCAGTGACAATGATTTACTTCACAGCTGCGTATGACATCGTGTCGCTGGATGCATTACTCTATAATCTAAATAAAACCGTTACAAGCCTAAAGATCACAGCACTAATACAAACATGCATAAAAGCCGCTCTTTTAAAGCTAACATTGTAGAAACCAAAAGTAATTCATGTACCATAAATAACTGTCTCCCCCTACGGATCGGTTCTGGCCATGCTTTTATTTAACTTGTACAGCAGAGACGTGGCCATCACCGACTCTGTAAAGTTTAGCTACACCAGCGACCAACTTGCAGTAACTCAAAGCAATACATTCGAAGAAGATGAACAAACATTTACAAACGATCTAGTTTTTACTAGAGATCTAATGTTGAAAAGGTGGGACACTGTCCTAACTCCAATGAAAGAGAAGTCTGCTCATTTCAGCTAAGCAAAAGAATGGCAAACAGAGAATTCACTGGTGCTAGCTGTGGATCTAGTTCAAACACCTTAAGAACTGCAACACGAGCACTAGTCTACCCAGACACCGAATACGGTTCTTGTCTCTGGAGTAGAGGCAGCCATGTCCACAAAATAGATATCTATCTAAATTATGCGATGACGACCGTGACAGGAACTCCTAAATACACACCAACTCCGTGGATGTCAGTACTCGCCACTGTTGTCACTCCAAACCTCAGATGACAGCAAGCAGTAACACGTGAGTGGATGAAACTCAAAAGATCCTGAGACTTTCCAAATCATGAGATACTGAACAGCTTAGCATAAAACCCGACTCAAATCTAAAGAACCAATCTGGGTAAGGACTTCAGAACACGCCCACAGAAAGCTAGAAGCTAAGAGATATCTGGAGAAATTATTGGACGTTCTTCCACGATCATAAGAAAGGTAATGTAGAGCCAACAATCCAACTCCCAGGTGCGAACCAACCAAGAAAAATATGGAGCTTCCTCAACCGTATCAGATCTGTCCGCGCCGTGACAAAAGCGATGCTACACAAATGGGGAATCGCCGATGATAACCAATACAACTGCGGAACATCGGAGTAAACACTAGAGCACATTTCGAACGACTTCACAAAACGAA
Source organism: Schistocerca nitens (assembly GCF_023898315.1). NCBI lineage: Eukaryota > Metazoa > Arthropoda > Insecta > Orthoptera > Acrididae > Schistocerca > Schistocerca nitens. The sequence goes on from NC_064620.1 coordinate 409,737,290, forward strand.
AATTCATGGGTATTAGGAAAGACTTGGTAGATGCAACACCTGCAGCAGTTAACTGGCTTTGCATATCCAACTATGATTGTAAATGGATAGCTCAGTTTCTTTTCTCTTCTACCTCTTCTCCAGCTTTCATTATCACCTATGCATACATATGTATACAGATATATATGATTCATAATTACCTATACATACACATTCCGGGAACACTTTCAATTATTCATTGCACAAGAACTAAACATTGTACAGATGTCATACATATTGCATTTTGAAGAGAAACTCTGAAAGCTTTTTTTACAAACATTCGATATGCGAACCATGAGTGAGCTGGCAGACATCAATGCGGTAATCGAATTCTTGCCAGCCGGCCGGAGTGGCCGAGCGGTTCTACGCGCTACGGTCTGGAACCGCGCGACCGCTGAGGTCGCAGGTTCGAATCCTGTCTCAGGCATGGATCTGTGTGATGTCCTTAGTTTAGTTAGGTTTAAATAGTTCTAAGTTCTAGGGGATTGATGACCTCCAAAGTTAAGTCCCATAGCGCTCAGAGCCATGTGAACAATTTTGAATTCTTGCCATACCCGTCCCAACATGGCATCGTCGGCTGTGGCAGCCGCTTCCCGTATTCTCTCCGGGAGCTCTGCTACATCACGTGGTAGAGGCGGTACATCCACCAGATCTTTAATGTGTCCTCACAGAAAAACGTCACACGGAGTGAGATCTTGTGGTCGGGGAGGCCATTTCATGAACTCCAACACACAAAAAGCTCGCTCCGCACCTGAACTCGCCATGTTTGCGACTAGCGCTGGCTATCGGCAAATTACCAAACTACGCTGTGGCGGTATACATGATGAAAAAAACCTTCAGGGTTTCTCTTCAAAATGACATACGTATGATATCAGTACAATGTTTGGTTCTTGTGCAATAAATAATTAAAAGTGTTCCCGGACTTTATGTACAGCCTGTATCTGTTCGTACTTTATCTTATCCTGTATCAACTTGACCGTATGTGCTAGTAAAAAATGTTTCTGTTAGCCAAACGCTAAATAATAAATTTTCTATTTTCATAAAATACGAGTTTTTATTGGCACGTGCTTTAGTGGCGTCACGAGTTTGTGATGATGTTGCGAATTGTTTCACTGCCTGTCAAATGCGTATTTGAGACTGAAGAAGAAACATTCTACTGCTCTCCTACGCTTGTGTGAATGTCCATACAGAAGTCGTCGATGAAGTGTTTCCGTTAGATGAAGTGAAGAGGTCCGAAGGTCAGTTCGAACCCGACAACCCTTTATCGGTTTACTTTAATTGCTTATCACATTGTCGAGGCGGACTCAACCTTTTCGAGCGAAGGGGGCGAAGTAGTAATTCTTCAGATGGTTCATATAAAGTAAACGCTAAGTTATGTTCATGAAAATAAGTTCCATTATCACCAACCATTTCCGTTCTATTGTTGAATGCGAATCTCTGTCAGCCGACCAAAATCACAAATCCTTATTACATTACGCTGTCCAGTCAAATTTCCAGATCGTTATCAACTATCGTTTGGCCTAAAACTAAATATGACGAAGTCACAAATCATTTTAATATAAGTTCAAATGGTTCACATGGCTCTAAGCACTATGGGACTTAACATCTGAGGTCATCAGTCTCCTAGACCTAGAACTGGTTAAACCTAACTAACCTAACAACGTCACACACATTCATGCCCGATATAGGATTCGAACCTGCGACCGTAGCAGCAGCGCGGTTCCGGACTGAAGCGCCTACAACAGCTCGGTCACAGAGGCCTGCTAATATAAGTCCAGTTCCCATTAACACGGACCTTGTCGAAATGATAAGACATGGATGCCTGAGTACAGATAGCCCAACAACGGGTGAAACCGCGTCGAAGGGGTATGTATAGAGGGGTTATATTATAAGATGGTTGCTGAAGATAGGCAGCAGTATTTCCAGTAGTTTGAGGGGCAACAGCTTAAATAATGCGATATTATATAGCGATTTTCAGTCTGAAACGAACATAAAACAGAAACATGAAAATTGTCTGCAGATGACAAGCTGTAGAATGCATGGTAAATATAAAACTAGCAACATAAGTAAGTGATAGCGTCATGTGAAGTATGTGAATAACTAACTTATTTCCAAATCATTTTTATCGGCTTAATTTTCAGCACAGCATAGACGTAGAATAATGATAATAATGGCGTGTGACGAGGGCCTCCCGTCGGGTAGACCACCCGCCTGGTGCAAGTCTTTCGATTTGCGCCACTTCGGCGACCTGCACGTCGATGGGTATGCAATGATGATGATTAGGACAACACAACACCTAGTCCCTGAGCGGAGAAAATCTCCGACCCAGCCGGAAATCGAACCCGGGCCCTTAGGATTGACAGTTGTCGCGCTGACCACTCAGCTACAGGGGTCGGACATAGACTTACAATGTTATCATGTCATTATAATTTACAGAAAAGATAATAAATAAAACTGACTGAAGATAGCACAGAATTTTTTTTTTTAGTAGAAAGCAAGAAAATGAAGACGAGTTACAACATCCAGTAGATGTTCATGGGCTGTAAATATTAACAAAAAGTCTTTTGTTACTATTCGTAGGACATCTCTTGACGCGACTGGCTTTCAGACAAAGTAATGTGAACGTCTGTAAACATAGCGCTACAGACTAAATTTCCTAATCAATTTAAAGCCTCCTCCGTACCAATCGAGCGAGGAAAAGTGTCACAGCTGATAGTGAGCCGCTATTTAACGTACTTGTCGATTCCTTAAAGGAAACAGATTACTCGATACACTCCCTAAATTTACTATACGTTACAGACAAGTTCAAAACTGTAATTTTGCATTCCATATAGTTTTAATGATACCAATAAGATTTTTGCGCTTATATATATATTCAGTTTTATTCCCGTTTGAAGACACTGACATTAAAACTGTTAGTTATAAACTTTCAAAACAACGTGAAAACAATCGATAAGCAAGTCTTCTGCAGGTGCAATAGTTTCTTTGGTATGTGTATTATCTTTGTCCTTCTTGGTTAGTAGTAGTTAGAAGATATTGTCGTATAAAGTTGTCGGGAATCTTCCCTACTGTGCATATGTCGTATTCTGAGATCCAAACAGATTTGAATGCTGAAATTGTATTGTCTCAGAATGAAGAATTTTAAATGTCAAAGATGAAGTGTATGCAACAAATTATATCGGAGTACATACCTGATTATCTCCCGCAAAGGAGAAATGTACCTCTAATTGTTGAGCCAAAAAAAAAAAAAAAAAAGATGTCGAAAAACAGCGAATAAAGACAGTAAGTTAAGTGATGAAAACTACTAAATTAATTTTTATCACAATCTTTATTTTGTGAATAAATCAAACTGTTCGTACTTGTTCTCGGTGGCAGAACACATCACGCAAACAGATGCTTAGAAATAATTTGCGAGGCTTGTTATAAACTTAATTATTGGATGCGAGTAGAGTTTTGAAGTCGAGTGGGCTAGGTGATACTTGTAGCTACTTAACAGATAGTTGCGTCAGCAGAAATTCGACAATGCAGGATTCCCGTATCTGCCTCCTACGCGTCAGTCATGATAACGGGACTGACTTAATGCACGTGTTAGATGTAGCAAGCCACTTTGCAGTGTCTGCTGCACTTTCCTAGTGTGAATCCACATTTATTAGATCGCATATTGTTTAGATATATTGTAGAAGTATCTTACACCTCGAGGATTCGAACCAACGTCCACCGGCTCGAGCAGCACCGAAGTAGTGCATATACTACGAAGGCGAGAGGAAATCGCTGTAGAACGTCTAACACGACGAGTTATAGGCGGAAACAAACTCAATCCCCACGTTGCGTAATGGGGCATTGCACAGTGTCTCGAGAAACTGAGGAAATAATTTCACCCCTTGCAGGAAATTACTTGACAATTGCACATTTTCGAGGAACATTATGTTTCCATTTTTGTCGTTCTTGTCAGTGGAGTTTAACATCTGTGCCTACTGATTAAGTCTAATTAAGAACTAATTGTCTCGGTAGGTAAATTAACTCACGATTTTCCGGCAGTTTTCATTAGAAACTTTGTGCAATAGTTAAGGTGCATCAATTAAGCATTCGATACCCTAAATTATGTGGTGTAATTCGTACTATGATTAACACAGGTGCACGACGTTCGGGATCTTAAAGCCGCAAATTAAATACGTTCCAAGTACAGACAGCAGTAGTGTTGCCTTAAAAGAGGAGAAAACACATTAACCTGTTGTTCACTCTCTTAAAAGGCCAGAGCACGTTTCCGAAAAGAATCATCAACATTCCTACGCATTGAGAACCTCAGTCATATTTAATAATAATTGAAGATATGTAAGCCTTATGATAGTGCGCGAAGAGATAAATATTTTTCTGTGTGGCAAACTTTCATAAATGTTTGATATTCAATCGTAATGGGCCTGTGACTGCACTAACTGGGAGACATCGTTCCCGCTCTACCATACTCCATGGTTGTGTTTGCGAAATGTGTAACTGCAAGAAAGAACCGCTCAAACGTGCATTAGTGACCTCGGCTAGGAGGCGGATGTATGTTATGTACACAGTCACGGTTATCACATCTTGACGGAAATTGTGCCTCTTGCATACTAGAGTTGAAAACATTGTTTGCCGCGCGGGATCAGCCGAGCGGTCTTAGGCGCTGCAGTCATGGAATGTGCGGGTGGTCCCGGCGGAGGTTCGAGTCCTCCCACGGTATGGGTTTGTGTGCTTGTCCTTAGGATAATTTAGGTTAAGTAGTGTGTAAGCTTAGGGACTGATGACCTTAGCAGTTAAGTCCCATAAGATTTCACACACATTTGAACTTTTTTTTTTTTTTTTTTGGTTGTATGGCATCAGAACAATACTAATTATTCCCTCGAGTGTGAACAACGTAAACCATGAGATGTAGTCCTGTTATTCCACGCGGGTATTCTGATTTGATTTATCCAACGGCGATGGGCACTTATTACATATATTCTGTTTCTTCCTCTTTCATCAATTCTTTAACTTCGTATTTACAAATTTTCTAATCCAAAACTGTAAACTTTTGACTGACTCGTTCCATGACTAAGTAGCTTCGGCTCGCGTGGCTCCACGGAACTTATAAATAAAATTCCGAAAGTTGGTAGTCAGTGCTCCTCTGTGAAGCAAGTTGTTCTGGCCGTGTGGGCACGGGTGTGGAGAGTTTCTGTGTTATTTTCCCGTTTTTTAAGAGAGTCTTTTGCAGTTTAGTGGGCGCAGGAGCAGGCCCCACAGCAAGTGTGCAGTCATTAGCTAGCTAGAGGTGTCGTTTAACGAACGAAGTATACTTGGCTAAGTCTGACAGGCCTTTCTTGTCTTACACACACTGTTACAATTCTAGCAGCGCGTCACTGAATTCGTCCGATGTCTGTCGTCGCACCTAGTTGATAAGAACTCCAAACACTGGAACAATAGAAACAGTGGCACCTGCGTTTTGTATGGGCTCCCTTTAGTGATTCACTACATTTTCCAGGAAACCATTCAGGTGGCGGCGTGGTTACCACAACGGCCTCGCATTCGAGAGGACGGCTATTCAAATCTCCATCTGGCCATCCAGATTTAGATTTTCCCTCATTTCCATAAGTCGCTCCACCTGCATCTACTTTTGCGCTCCAGCAGCCACCGTAAGGTGCGTGGCAGAAAATACCTTGTACCACTACCAGTGATTTCCTTTCCTGTTCCATTCTGACATCGAGGGAAATACGACTGCCTACATGCCTCTAAATTTTCTCAATAGTGCTTTAGGAAGAGAAATCGCTTCCCCTTCAGGGATTCGCAATAGAGCTCACAAAACGTCTACGCTACAATCGTCTGTTCATCGAACATACAGGTAACAATTCTAGCGTCCCTGCTCCTGAATTGCTTCGATGTCATCCTTTAATCCGACCTGGCGTAGATCCCAAACACTAGAGCAATACACGAAAGTACGTCGTACTAGTGTCCTAAAAGTGGTCTCCTTTACAGATGAGCCACACTTTCCTAAAATTCTCCTCGTAAATCGAAGTCGACCGTTCGACTTCCCTGCTACTGTGTTTACGTGATCGTTCCATTTCATATCGCTTTGAGAAGTTACTCCTTTATTTAATCGACGCGACTGTTTTAATCAGCACACATCAATTTTTATACGAACTTGGCGAGTTTGCTTTTCATACTCATCTGCACTAACATATTTTTTCTACAATGAGAGCAAGCTGCTGTTGATCACGACAACTAGAAATTTTGTGTATGTCATCTTTTATCCTCTTTCAGTCACTCAACGATGACCCTACCGGCAGGTAGCTGGTCAGCCTATCCGTCACATCATTTATGTACACAGAAAATAAGAACAGGCCTTTCACACTTTCCTGGGGCACTCCTGACGATACCCTCGCTCTCTGATGAGCGCTCGCCGTCGGCAAAAACGTACTGGGTTCTATTTCTTAAGAAGTCTTCATGACACTCTCGTACCTTCATTAACAACCTTCCGAAATCTAGGAAGACGGAACCTTACCGTTGCCCTCCATCCATGTTTCACAGGATGTAGTGCGAGTAAAGGGTAAATGATGGATGGCTCCTTTGAAATGGCACGCCCGGTTCCTTTCCCCAACCTTGAAACAATCCGAGCTTGTCCTCTGTCTCTAATGACCTCTATGTCGACGGGACGTTAAACCCTAATCTTCTTTCTTACTCCAAGAAATCTAAGTCTTCTGTTCACCTTCGTTAATAATGATTTTACGTAGTCGCTGCTTATTACAAGGGTCACTCCAAAAGAAATGCACACTATTTTTGTAAAAATACAGTTTTCATTCTGAATGTGTGAAAGTTTTACAGTGTGTAGATATATCCTTCCCGCTTGTTTTCAAACTTAGTTCAACCTGTTCCCGTGAGTGGCGCCGTCACAGCATGTCTTCAAGATGGCTGCTACACTTGACGTTCGTCAGAAGGACGTGCTGCCATAGAATTCCTGTGTTGTGAAAACGAGACAGTGGGAAACATCTATAAGAGGTTGAAAAAGGTGTATGGAGATTCTGCTGTCGATCTCAGTACACTTAGTCGGTGGGCAAGCAGGTTACATGATGAAAGCGGGCACGGCAATATTGATGATTGTCCTCGCAGCAGCAGGCCTCGTACTGCACACACTCCAGACAATGTGCAGAGAGTTAACGAATGGGTGACTGCTGATAGACGCATGGCAGTGAACGAATTGTCACGCTACGTTGTGATAGGGGAAGGAAGTGTTTGCAGAATACTGAAAGTGTTGGCGTTAAAAAAGGTTTGTGCCAGACGGGTTCCCAGGATGTTGATAGTGGCTTACAAAGAAACAAAGAAAACGGTATGCAGAAAACTTTTGGAACAGTACGAGCATGGTGGAGATGAATTTCTTGGAAGAATTGTGACAGGTGATGAAACATGGCTCCATCATTTTACACCAGAGACGAAGAAGCAATCAATGGAGTCGCATCATGCAAATTCGCCCAAGAAACAAAAAATTCAGAACCACACCTTCTGCTGGAAAAGTTATGGCTACGGTGTTTTTCGATTCCGAAGGACTCTTGCTTGTGGACATCATGCCAAGTGAAACCACCATAAATTCTGATGCATATGTGACGACACTGAAGAAACTTCAAGCTAGACTGATTCGTGTTCGACCACATCGGCAAAAGCAGGGTGTTTTGCTGTTGCACGACAATCCACGGCCACATGTCAGTCAAAAAACCGTGGAAGCTATCACAAAACTCGGATGGACAACACTGAAACATACGCGTTACAGTCCTATCATCTCTTTGGGAAACTGAAAGACTCTCTTCGTGGAATAAGGTTTGCAGATGATGACTCCTTTGTGCACGCTGCCAGACAGTGGCTCCAAGAGGTTGGTCCAGAATTTTACAGTGTGGGTATAGAGGCCCTGGTTCTAAGATGGCGTAAGGCAGTTGAGAGGGACAGAAATTATGTGGAGAAATGAATATATTATTCCTAAAGGATGTATCTACACACTGTAAAACTTTCAAACATGTAGAATAAAAGATGGATTTAAAAAAAAATTTTGTGCTTTTCTTTTGGAGTGGCCCTCGTATTACCCCTAAATACTTATGCGATGTAATGTTCCTAAGGACTTCAACACTAATCTTGTAATCGTTTGCTTTCGGGTTCTTCTTCTTTGTTATCCATATTTAAAGACATATGCCTTTAATTACACACTTTTGAAATTTTGTTGAAGCCTTGTTGCAATTTCTTGCGGTTGTCCAACAACGCCACTTTCCCGTAAGCAGCAGCATTGCCAGCCACCGATCTTATAGTGGTGCAACTTCTAATCTGATAAATCTCTTATTTGCATGGCTTGGACAAGTATACGGAAACAGCACGACAAATGCATGCTTGAACATAGACGCTGATACTATCCAAGCCTGCTTGTTACGCCCTTGTCTTTGACCACGAACGGAATGTTTGCAATATCCTCAATATATTTCAAGTGTCATTTGTGATCATAACAGCGTTCTGTGTAGTTGTGAGTATACGATGTTGGGCGTGTGTGTTGTTCTTAGCATAAGTTTGTTTAAGTAGGGTGTAAGTCTAGGGACCGATGACCTCAGCAGTTTGGTCCCTTAGGAATTCACACACATTTGAACAATTAAGTGAGTTCGAGCTTCAGCAAATTGTTGGTGCTCGTATGACGGGTGCTTCTTCAGTTAAGGTAGCCGAAGTGTTTGCTGTTTCAGGAGGCACCCTACGGAAGATTTGTAACGCATACAGGGAAAGCGCAAAAACATCAACCGCTCAGTCACAACACGGACAAAACTATCAGTTGAGTGATCGTGGCAGACGATCATTGAAATGAATTGTGACGAAAAATACGAGAACGACAGCTGCAAAGGTCACTGCAGAACTCGATGTCGCACTCGCGAACAGTGGCAGTACCAAAACAACTCGTAGGGAGCACCATAAACAGGAAATTGCTCAGGGTGTTGGAATTCCAATCTCACTCGTTAGTGATGCAAATGGCCGTAATACGGAAAATTTGGTGCAGAGGCTATAAAACTATACTGTGGGATAATGGAAGAAAGTATTTTCGTCGGATAAGTCTTGTTTCGCACTGTTTTCAGCTCCTGGCCGAATTTACGACCCAAGAGTAAAACAAAGCGAGAGTTCGTTGATGATTTGAGCAGCCGTGTCGTATGTTACACGCGCCCATGTTTACTCCCAAAGGCCGCGTTACTGCCAAGAATTGTGTGATCACTTTGGCTGATGATGTCCTCCACATAGTGTAGTGTTGTTCCCCAGTAGTGATACTGTATTCCAAGACGACGAGGTACCTATTACACAGCTCGCAATGTGGAGGGCTAGTTTTGCGAACACAGGGATTGAACTGTCGCATCTCCTCTGCCCACCACAGCCTCCAGAATTCAAAATTAATAAGCCTTTGTGGTCTACTGTAGAGGTAAGGGTGCGTCATCGGTAACCATCCCCATCATCGTTACCTGAACTTGCCACTAGTTTGCAGGAAAAATGGTATAAAATTCCCTTAGAAACCATACAGGGGCTGTATTTACCCATTGGGAGATGACTGTAAGCTGTTAGTGAATGGCAAAAGTTTTCCTATGTCACATTAGGTGCGGTAATGTGTTGTGTTGTTTGGCGTTTCCACATTTTTGTCCACCCTCTCTATATTGAAAACTTTAGAGGTTCTATTAGGCTCCCTTGGGGTAGACTTGGTGTTTCTTCAATTTCAGTGAAACAACCGCCGTCCAGTGCAATGTACTGGGTTTTGTTAATTAAATATTCATCGGTGAATCATATTTCTGTAAAGACACGTATGTTACACGCCAGTTTGAAGTGCATGGCGATGAACACATCCCATTGTACCAGCTCATTCGCATACAGAGCACGGGAGGAATGATTGCTTAAACGTCTCCGTCCGCGCTGTAATTTAATCTTGTCAGCGTGATGCCTACGAGAGCGATACGTAGGGGGCTACAATACACTTCTCACTGAAAGGTGGTTCGCCGAATTTTATTAAGCAAGCCTTCACGGGATAATTGGCATCTGTCTTGCGTCTACTAGTTCAAGTTTACCATTCGTGCTGGTCTCTGTCATATACGTTCAATATCCTTTCTTAGTCCTACTTCCTTTGTCTTGCTTTTTTCGGAAAGTACGTCACCATGCATAACTGCCTCATTTCCGAAAAGTCTGAGGTTACCATTAATATTTTTAGGAAGATAGGTAACACTGTGTGAGCGATAGATTAACATATAACATGAACAGCAAGGGTTCCAGCGCACTTCTCTGGGGCACACCAGAACTTGTCAAAAATTTTTCATAGTCTCGATCGCAACAAGATATGAAACTAAAACTTGCTTATTATCGATCTGAAATACCAACGCATTTTCGATGGCGTGTGTTGCCAGGCGGGGGTGGGTTGGAGACGACTTTATGCACACCCTAAAAACAACTAAAATAACAAATTTCGTTAATTGTTGTTGACTTATATTAACAAAATCCTTTTTAAAGAAGTGCTGATATTTAAGTAGGGTACAGAACCGGAAAATATCTTTTAGAGCACTCTTTCCAATATCAGTGTATTTCTATAACGTGCAATACCAAGCTGGAGTTGATTTTCTGTTTATTTTCATATGTCTGAAGATGGTTGTTAATGAACCGAAACAGGTATTCAGTAAATTGTAATTTTTATTTTACCGCGATAAAAGCAATTAAAAAATTTTGAAAAATAATACAGATCGTTTATCCCTGCCACCCAACGATACAAGGTCTTGAATACCAGAAGTTACTCTAACGTTTACCGACCCTCCCTCCAAGATAGCTTTCTCCGCAGCTCCTTACGAAGAAATCGTCTATGCAGTTACAAATTTCATCGATAAACGTTGGTGTAGTACTGAATTAAACGTTTTTAGAAGTCAAGAAGTATTTCATTTACCTTCCTGCCTGGTTCATGGCTCTCTAGATATCATGTGAGAAAAGTGCGAATTTGGTTTTGCATGATGAATGTTTCCAAAACCCGCACTGGTCGACATCGCGGTAATTCTGTCGGAGATACCTCGTAATGTGTATTAGAAAGGGCTAACTGGCAGCACAGTCTCCAGTGCGGCTTACCTATCTAAGGGCTTCCAGGGGCAGAAAAAGTTCGATTATCAATATTTCATACTGTTACTGAGCGTATTTTAAACATTTAAAAAGGCTGTAAAAATCAATAAATTAAGGGGTAATTAATTAAAAGGTATGTTAAAATTTCAACTAAGTAAGACAGGTATTACAGTTAGAAAATGTGTATATGTCTTGAGGCAAGTAACTCAAGGCGCGCAAATTACTCAGATTATGTTCTACACGCAATTTCAAACATTTGCAACTCTTTTCATCACCGTCACCCCTCCGCCCCACCCCCTTAAAAAAATCACAAACTGATGAAAGGAAAAATTTAGACGTTCTAATTTATTACTCCTTTACCACTAATTTTATTTGCAACACATTTTCCGGACAGTGTACAAATATACCGCTGAATATACCCTCAAAATTATATCAATGAATGACACATAAGTCAGGAGATATGACTTCGTAACAACGAGGTACGCGAGGAAAAGACGGGGCGCACATTACCCACACTGTACTCATTTTCTAAATTCTCTCTCACTTACATGCATAACGTCAATAATTCATTTATAAAGTTTGAAACAGTTTTATAGATGGGAGTTCGATTCTTTATAGCATCTATCGCGGAGGTGGTGTTGGTGCTGGTGGTGGTGTTGGGGGCGGGGAGGGGCGGGGGGGGGGCGGGGTTACCGATATCCTCTAAGATGCTACAATAGAAAAATGTCAAGGATACTCAATGCTGTCTGGATCACTTCTACCCTTCTTGTGTGCTTTCTTCCAACTACTGGGCACCGACTTCTGTTTCAGTTGGATTCTAATGAACAAGGGGGCTATCTCAGCCACAGAGCCGGCCGTTGTGGCCGAGCGGTTCTAGGCGCTTCAGTCTGGAACCGCGCGACCGCTACAGTCGCAAGTTCGAATCCTGCCTCTAGCATGGATGTGTGTGATGTCCTTAGGTTAATTAGGTTTAAGTAGCTCTAAGTTCTAGGGGACTGATGACCTCAGATGTTAAGTCCCATAGTGCTCAGAGCCATATGAACCACTTCAGTCGCAGATTCAGTCACGAATCGGGTACAAATTTCATCGTTCCCTGGAGCTTTGTTCAGTTTCAATGATTTCAGCTGTTTCTCGACGCCTTTGACACTTACTTCACTAATCTCTTAAGTGGTACGAGGATTAAATTGGGGAACTCTCCTGGGTTTTCCTTTGTAAAGTAACATTTGAGTAAGGAGTTAAGCATTTCACATTTTGCTTTGCTGCTTTCAGTTTGACTGCCGGGCTCATTCGCGAGTGACTGAACACGAACTGTGCTGCCACTAACACCCTTTAGATACACCAGAATTTCTTTGGGTTATGTGAAAGATCATTTGGCAGTATTCTGTTACGGTAGTCACTGAACGCATTACGCATTACTCTCTTCACAGTCAAACACGTTTCATTCAGCATCTCTCTATCTATAGCTCTGCGCTTTGTTTTACACCTATTATGCAGTAACCTCTGTTTCTTTAGAAGTTAACTTACAGTGGCTGTACATCATAGAGGTTGCCCTCCATTATGGAATATTCTACTGGATACATGTCGATCCAGCGCTTGATGCACTATTCTTTTAAACGTGATCCATAGTTGCTCTACATGGTCCTATTGTGTGCTAAAAGTAAAGTTCAAATGGTTCAAATGGTTCACATGGCTCTCAGCTCTATGGGACTTAACTTCTTGGGTCATCAGTCCCCTAGAACTTAGAACTACTTAAACCTAACTAACCTAAGGACATCACACACATCCATGCCCGAGGCAGGACTCGAACATGCGACCGTAGCAGCCGCGCGGTTCCAGGCTGTAGGGCCTAGAACCGCTCGGACACTCCGGCCGGCAAAAGTAAAGTTCCTCGTTGAGATGTGACACTACTGCTTTTTTATTTAGCATATTGAACACATATATTTTTTTCTACCAATTTTAGTTACCCTTTGTACGAGGCTTTGAGAACTAAAGTCCGGTGGCCAATATGTAACTGATGGTAGGCTTGAATGAAGTTACATGCTTACACCGTTGTCTACCAACTCTTTGGGTGGCTACTGCTGAGTTGGTTTGATTCACTAGTCGCTTGGCAGTCTGTGAGAGCAGATCGTAATGGCCGAGACAATATTAGATCCCGCCAGTTGTGAAGAGTGAAGCGAGATTAGATTTTTGCTGGCAAAAAGATCTTCACCTGCCGAAATGCATCGTGAGTAATACCTAGTGTATAGACCTGAAATAATGAGCGACAGAAAATTTGAAAAAGGTGTCGAGAATTCCAAAATGGTCGCACAAATATTCGCGATGAAGAACGGAGTGGCAGGCCCGGTATTCGGACCGACGGCATCGTTGACCAAGTGAAACAAAAACTTCGAAGTGATCGGCAATCGACGAGTGTGGTGGCGCTAATGAATTCCAAAATGTCGCTCGAACCTCGATTTACAGGACTATGACTGAATAATTTGGATGTCACAAACTGTGTGCGGATTCCAAAAATATTAACTGGTCGGCACAAAGAACAAAGAATGTGTAGTGCAGCCGGCAGGAGTGGCCAAGCGGCTCTAGGCGCTGCAGTCTGGAACCGCGCGACTGCTACAGTCGCAGGTTCGAATCATGCCTCGGGCATGGATGTGTGTGATGTCCTTAGGTTAGTTAGGTTTAAGTAGTTCTAAGTTCTAGGGGACTGGTGACCTCAGCTGTTAAGTCCCATTGTGCTCAGAGCCATTTGAACCATTTGTGTAGTGCATGACAGTTTTTGGAGCGCTATAGACAAGATGGAGATGGTTTATTTTCAGACATTGTTAGGGGCGACGAGACGTGGATATCATACACCAACGTAGAATCGAAACATCAGTGGGGCCATTCAAGTTCACCGAAACCAAAAGAGTTTAAGCAATCTCCATTCTCGAATCGAAACACTATGGCTGCCGTTTTTTGGGACGAAAAAGGCGTCCTTTTGACTGATTTCATTGACAGTGGTTCAACAGTTACAACTGATGCATGCTGTGAAACGCTAACCAACGTGACATGTGCGACCCTAAATCGACGCAGCGGTAAACTGTCAAACCCACGTCCGGCCATCCAGATTTAGGTTTTCGATTATTTCCCTATATCGCTCCAGGCAAATGCTAGGTTGGTTCCTTTGAAACGGCACTGCCAATTTCTTTCCCCACACTTGGCACCACGCGCGCTCGGGCTCGGCCTCCAATGACCTCGATCTCCAGGGGATGCTAAACCCAACGATCCCTCTTTTTCCATTTTTCCCAGAAATCTTACTGCCACCAACTTCGGGTCTTAACCAGATTCCTGTACCCAGTACAATGTGAGTTGCGTATTGTGTGGTACTCACCGGCGACGTAAGTGATGTCGCGGAAGTCGACGTCGACGGGCGCCTTGATGGCCAGCGTGTTGAGCGTGGCCATGGTGGGGCGCCGGGACGCCAGTTCGCGATCGCTCTCGCTGCCGGCTGCGAGCTGTGCCATGGTGTTGACGCGGTGGCTGGTGGGCGACTGACACAGCCGGCTGGTAAATAAGGCGGGCGCCGCTTCCTCGCGCCCCTCCACGCTTGCCCCTTCCACGGGCAACCGGGGAGCCTCCCAGCTGATCCCCGCGTCAACAGGCCAGGCTGCAGCCGCCGCTACGTGCGGCTTACCGCACTCCGTCGTGTCCGTCGCCACCGTAATGGTCTTCCGAGTTCAGGGTGGCGGTAACACAGCTCGTCTGCCCATCACATTACGAGGTCGCACGCAACGCCGTCTGCACATACATAAAGTCGACATTAATAATATATCCATTTTTCTGCTTGCTGATCTCCGTGGCTGTGGACTACATTATTTTTAAAAATACAGCAACTAGACGCTTTTCTACACTACTGGCCATAAAAATTGCTACACCACGAAGATGGCGTGCTACAGACGCGAAATTTAACCGACAGGAAGATGATGATGTGATCAGCTTTTCAGAGCATTCACACAAGTTTGGCGCCGGTGGTGACACCTACAACGTGCTGACACGAGGAAAGTTTCCAACCGATTTCTCATACACAAACATCAGTTGACCAGCGTTGCCTGGTGAAACGTTGTTGTGATGCCTCCTGTAAGGAGGAGAAATGCGTACCATCACGTTGCAGACTTTGATAAAGGTCGGATTGCAGACTATCGCGATTGCGGTTTGTCGTATCACGACATTGCTTCTCGCGTTGGCCGAGATTCAATGACTGTTAGCAGAATATGGAATCGGTGGGTTCAGGAGGGTAATACGGAACGCCGTGCTGGATGCCAACGGCCTCGTATCACTAGCAGTCGAGATGACAGGCATCTTATTCCCATGGCTGTAACGGATCGTGCAGCCACGTCTCGATCCCTGAGTCAACAGATGGGGACGTTTGCAAGACAACAACCATCTGCACGAACAGTTCGACGACGTTTGCAGCACCATGGACTATCAGCTCGGAGACCATGGCTGCGGTTACCCTTGACGCTGCGTCACAAACAGGAGCGCCTGCGATGGTGTACTCAACGACGAACCTGGGTGCACGAATGGCAAAACGACATTTTGTCGGATGAATCCAGGCTCTGTTTACAGCATCATGATGGTCGCATCCGTGTTTGGCGACATCGCGCTAAACGCACATTGGAAGCGTGTATCCGTCATCGCCATACTGGCGTATCACCCGGCGTGATGGTATGGGGTGCCATCGGTTACACGTCTCGGTCACCTCTTGTTCGCACTGACGGCACTTTGACCAGTGGACGTTACATTTCAGATGTGTTACGATCTATGGGTCTACCCTTCATTCGATCCCTCCGAAACCCTACATTTCAGCAGGATAATGCACTACCGCTAGTTGCAGGTCCTGTACGGGCCTTTCTGGATACAGAAAATGTTCGACTGCTGCCCTGGCCAGCATATTCTCCAGATCACTCACCAATTGAAAACGTCTAGTCAATGGTGGTCGAGCAACTGGCTCGTCACAATACACCAGTAACTGTGGTATCTGTTTGAAGGTGCATGGGCAGCTGTACCTGTACACGCCATCCAAGCTCTGTTTGATTCAATGCTCAGGCGTATCAGGGCCGTTATTACGGCCAGAGGTGGTTGTTCTGGGTACTGATTTCTCAGGATCTATGCACCCAAATTGCTTGAAAATGTAATCACATGTCAGTTCTAGTGTAATATATTTGTCCAATGAATACCCATTTATCATTTACATTTCTTCTTGGTGTAGCATTTTTAATGGCCAGTAGTGTAATTTACCCACGTTTCTGCTTGCAGATCTCCGTGGCTATGGACGCAATATAGCAACAAGTCGCTTTTCTATAGGCTTTCATTCAATCCAATACGCATTTCGGGCTCTCACCCATCTTCAATTAACGTCTGGGGGGGGGGGGGGGGTAGGCCGGGTGGGGGGGGGGGTGTATGGAGTCAAAATGTTAAGGCAATTTTGCAATTTTTCGCCTTAGGTTAGGTAACACTGCTAGTATCCAGGGCCAAGGAATTGTTGTGTGCGACAGTTCTGTACAACATGTCACACTCATTCCCACGTTATAGTAGAGCCTGAAACATGGCTGCTCCATTGTCGATCTGCACCACGGAACAAATGAGGGCAGTGATTCGCTTTCTGTTTGAGGAGGGTGTTAAACCTGCGGAAATTATTCGTCGAATGCAAGCGCAGTATGGTGGCACACGGAGATTTCCACTGTTTTTGTTTTCGATATGTACGCTGAAGAGAGAGCCTGCTTTGCTGGTAACGACTTTTTGTAATTAATCAAATCGTTATTGTTTTCAGAAGAGTTATGTTTATTTTGTTAGTAAGGGCCGGCCGTTGTGGCCGAGCGGTTCTAGGCGCAACAGTCTGGAACCGAGCGAACGCTATGGTCGTAGGTTCGAATCCTGCCTCGGGCATGGTTGTGTGTAATGTCCTTAGGTTAGTTAGGTTTAAGTAGTTGTAAGTTCTAAGGGACTGATGGCCTCAGAAGTTATGTCCCATAGTGCTCAGAGCCATTTGAATTATTTACGCTGAAGAGAGAGCGTGCTTTGCTGGTAACGACTTTTCCTAGTTAAACAATATCGTAATTTTCTCAGAAGAATTAGGTTTGTTAGTAAGATTTTGTACAAACCTCAAATGGTATAGAACAAGAAGTCATTGCAGTAAACTCTATGATCTTCCAAACTTTTGCTGAGGCGTGTGCATAATGAACGTACGAGTGCAGGTTGCAGACACACTGATGACAACGTATGAAAGTTAGGATCCTGACGTGAGACATGCTCCGATAGTCTGAAGCAAAGGTGACCGAACACGATAAGCGAGAAATCTGGATTGGAATCACGGTAAGCCACAAATTTTCATTTTCATCATTCCATTATACAGCTGATGGTTGTCCATATTGGCAAGTGCGAATACATCTCATGAATGTAATTTATCCAAGATAGTGTACAACACTTATTAGTGTTTCCTTCATGGACTGTGACAAATGCGACTTCACAGGCTCATATTTGCGAAACATCTTATTAGCAGTTAGTAGCTTCAACTGCTTCGTGTGCTATGCATAAATGTACCAGTATAACGCCGGTTCGACCTCAAAAGAGAGCGCACATGACTTTTAGAAGTATCAAAATTTGCTTGGCTTTAGTCTTTTCGACGAAGTCAGCTTTTGTTCCATTGATGTTTCGATAGAGGAATTTCGTAAGTCACCGAAGTCTCAACCCGCGTCACTATATTGGTTAGAAAATGATTACCATCTTTATTGTAACATATCAAAAAGTCATTCAAGCGTACTGCCCAGGCAATTTTCTTTAGAGGTCTTGGCATCTTACAAGCGCACAGTTTTCGAAAATTCAGTTTTTCGGAATCAGTTTCTTGAAAACGTGATCTTGGAATTTATTGAGAGTTCTAAGGAAGATCGGATATTGTAAACTTACGAATTTCCTTTACGAGTTCATCAATTGCATGAACCAGTTCTGCATTAAGCAAAGCTGTACACTCACTGCTTTCGTCAGCGTGGATTTCATCACGTCCTTCATTAAATTGTCGGACCCATTTCCTCACTATTGGATCACTTATCGCATTCTCTCCGTAAAACTCGCAGATCGGTCGATGGGTTTGTATTGTATGTATTGTTCTGTATGTTAACTGAGGGCCAAGAAACGACGGAGTGGCTCCGTCCCCGCTACAGCCGCAGTGCTCCGCAACCCCACGACGACTACCGCAGTCCACTTCACCCCGCCGCCGCCCCACACCGAACCACGCTTTCAGGTTTATTGTGCGGTTCGGCCCCCGGTGGACCCCCCCCCCCCCCCCCAGGGAACGTCTCACACCAGACGAGTGTAACCCCTATGTTTGCGTGATAGAGTAATGGTGGTGTACACGTACGTGGAGAACTTGTTTGCGCAGCAATCGCCGACATAGTGTAGCTTAGGTGGAATAAGGGGAACCAGCCCGCATTCGCCGAGGCAGACGGAAAACCGCCTAAAAACCAACCACAGACTGACCGGTTCACCGGACCTCGACACAAGTCCTCCAGACGTATTCGTGCCGGGGACCAGGCGCTCCTTCCCGCCCGGAATGGCGTGCGGTTAGACCGCACGACTAACCGGGCGGGCTCGATGGATTTAGTTGCACTTCGCATTCCGGAAACGAATAACAGATCTGTTCTCTATAGCGGCGGGGGTTTCAATCAACTACGCCATTCTAAACATATACTATACAGCAGAAACACCAAACAGTGAACTCATAAGCATGTGATCTTCTCCCATTTGACTCAAGCAACTTCTGAGCAATTGCCGAACTACAATTGCAGCTTTGTATCGGAAGGAAATACGTGCAGGCGGTTTCAACATGATGGTTGTCAAGCAATACCCAAGGAAATATTAAATCATGGTCTGAGTGATCGATGGATCGGTAGAGTGGTCCGGTAAAGTGGCCTGCGAGATTACCCGACCTTACCTGTCCGGATTCTTCTTGTGGCGTCATCTTAAAGACAAAGTGTACGAAGAAGCACAGACTACTCGACAAAACTGGATATAACGTATCAAACGCTTGCACGTACGTTTTACCAGCCATGATTTTGTGCACCTGCATTCCATGAACGAATTAATAAAGGTATCGGCATTTCGAAAATTTACTATGAATTGCAATGGTGGTGAGAGGTAAGCAGACTCACCCAAATCAAGCACTCCGATAGTGAAACGCAAGGGACTCAAGCACCCCAATGAGAACAGACAATTACTAAGTCCAAGTCGTTGTTTCTGGATCAGAGTAGGCGTAGTTTATTAACTAGATGTTTAAATAATCATCAGTAAAAGTTTAACTGTACAATAAAATTTCCAACACCACATTAATTTTTAAGAAAACTATCACCAATTTAGAACAAAACAGATTATATTTTTATCGCAAATGTACCGTAGAATCAAATGAATCGGTTCTTAATTCCAAAAACCGGAAAACTGAATTTTGTCGATTACAGAGTCATCTACAACGAATGACAAAAGTGTTTCGAGTAAACCATAGGCATTTTTTGGCGTAAAATACGGATCTGCGGCAATAACTAGGGTTTCCCAAATGAAAATAAAAGTTTTTGCAAATTTGTAAATTTGTGGTAAGGTCTTATGGGACCAAACTGCTGAGAGGTCATCGGTCCCTAATCCTACACACTGCTTAGTCTGACTTCAACTAACTTACGCTATGGACAACACACAAACCCATGCCCGAGGGAGGACTCCAACCTCCGACGGACCGTGACAAGACGCCTAAGACCGCAGGGCTACCCCGCGTGGCTAAAAGTTTTTGAACCCTCCATTGCGGTGGGGGTTGAGGGGTTGGTTGGAAGGAGGCCAGTTTTTCATCTGGAACATTTTTTTTTCGTACAATGCGTATTTTTCGAGACATTTAGTTATTCCAAGTTCAAATAAACACGCTATACCTACACACAGGATGATCATCAATAACACTGACAAACTGCAGGGACCGATTCCCGACAGGAAATGGAGGAAAAAGGTCTTATGGACATGTGTCTGAAAATGCATGGTTGCCCCAGTAGATGATGCCGACAAATGAAAGTTCGTCTGATAACATACCGCATGTTCCTTATGCGTTGCATGCTGTGTGATTGATGCAGAGTACAGGAAGCACATTGGTCCGGTATTCATGGCGGGAACAAGCCGAGATGGTGTTTGTGTACGGAAAAGCAGATGGAAACGGTCAACAGGCAGCAGGACTCTACCAAAACATATGTCCTCACAGACATCATCCATATTACACAACATTTCAAGGCCTTTGTAGGCTTTGCGTGATTGTGGATGTTTTAAGACAGACAAACGTTGTGGGTAGATACTGTTGGTAGCTCTCTGGTTCATCTCGGCGCTCAACAGTTGCACGGCTATTCGTCCCTACACATGTCCGCAGCCATCGTTCGCCCCCGGTATCGGTGACCAACGGTGAACCTTAGTTGCCTCGGCGCCCGGCTATTTGGCCATGCTCGGTATACTTAAACAGCAGCGGTACGCGATCAGTTTTCAAACTTTACCATTTCGGAAATACTTACACCCTTGGCCTGGAAGCCAATGACCATGTCCTTTTGGACGCCATATAAATAGCTTTATTTCCGCATTACGACAAAACGTCGTTTTGTCTATGGAGTGCGTGATTTTTTTTTGTTTGTTTGTAGACGAAATCACATGTTTATGACACAGACATAACCGGTTTCGGCCGTACAATGACCGTCTTCAGATTATAAAGGGGGCATACACTGAACACAGGGTCATGCGTTGTCAACGCATGCGTTTGACAACGCGTGAACCTGCGTTCAGTGTATGCCACCTTCAGAATCTGAAGATGGTCATTGTATAGCCGAAACCGGTTATGACCGTGTCATAAACATGTGATTGCTTATGACTTTGTCATAAACATGTGATTGCGTCTATAAATAGACAAAAAATATTTTTACAAAAACTTCATTGTTTTTCTCGTCTCCCAAACTTGCTTCACGTACTTGCCACTGCTAATGCTGCCGCCTGCCGCCTGTAAGGGTTACACGGTGGTCAAATTAATGTGACTCAACCGTGTATACCAACATAGATAAACTGTAGTACACTCATGTTCAGAAGAAAAAAAGAACATCTTGAACGACTAAAGATAGGACACTCCTATTCCCAGATCATGTGCATCAGTATCTTCTGCAGAAATAATTAGTATTTGAACCATGTTGACCCGCTGGATCAAGGTCAAGTCGATATCGCGGTGCAACATCATGTACTGATAAAATACGCCTGCGGCTCTCGCAGTCGCTATAAACCGAAGGTAAATGGATCGCTTTGACTTGAGCAGACGTGCAGGTTGCCTCGTATATCTATGCGCGAGTTGCACCGCCAAATCAGTGAGTCTGAAACAGGGTGCATTATGGGCATGAGAGAACGTGATTCGTCCATCCGGAAAACTGCTCCTCGTGTGGAAAGAAGTGTTTCCTCAGTGCGACGGATGTGTGCGGAATTGTTCACGAAAGGCCGTAGAACGTGATGAGACGGGTCAGGTCGCACCATCCAGACCATCACTCGAGAAGATCGACACCTGATCCGAATGGCACTGCAGGACAGATCTGCATCCTCCTCGGCTCTAGCAAAACAGTACAACAATTTAACACATTGTACACAATCAGGAGTTAGAGTCCGTCGTCGTTTATCACGGCATGGCTTACATGCGCATCGTCCACTTCTGCCAGAAACACGCTAGACGGTAGTGGACTATGGAACGACTTTACTGGGGACAGGAATGGCATCAGTGTTTTCGGACGAATCCAGTCTCTGTTTATTTGAAAATGATGGACACATTGCGGTTCGCTGGAGACAGAGGGAGCGGCATCACAGTGACTGCATTAGCAAAAGAGATACACCACCAACTCAAGGCGTTATGGTGTGGGTTGGTATTGAATACAATCACAAATCACAGCTGATGCGTGTCCAGGGCACTGTAACCAATGTGACCTACGTGAATGACATCCTGCGGCCCGTAGCCGTACCCCTTCTGCACAACACCCCAGATACCATTTTTCAGCAAGACAATACACGACCACATGCTGCTGAACGAACACGTGCCCTCTTGGTTTCACAGGATGTCCGCCTTTTGCCCTTGCCCGCCAAATCGCCAGACCTGTCACCAGCCGAAAATGTGTGAAACTACGGTTGCAGCTCTGTGACCCAGTTCCAACCACCACATGTAATGTTATGTGAGTCTCACTGCCCTTTTTTTAAACTAATTTGTGCCTGATTTTATTCTGAGAAGCTCAGTAATGTATGTAAATACCGTAAATGTAAATTTCGAAAAGTACTTGAAGTGAAGTGAAGCGCAGCTGGACAGCAACAAACTCTTTAGCGCGCAATCCCCGCAACGATAGTAGTTGTGAATCTTTGAGTATGGACTGTAAAAAAAAAGACGATTGAGTTATTGAAAAAAGAGGACTGTTAACCTGTATCTCGTCCAAAGAGGACGCGTTGCTAGGCCGTCGCTCAGAACGTATTGTTACATTTAATGAAAATTGCTTTTTCAGTGATAAGACCGAATAAAGTATGTGTAATAGTTGCCAAACATTTAAGTATACCAATTTTCTGGAAGTGAAGAATAGAAATACCTTGCTTTTTGGAAAAGGAGTTAAACTTCATTATCGTCGCGAGCTATCAATCGACAGAATTGTAAGTGTACAAAGTTCACTAACACACAGGAAAGGAAGTGCATTCTCTATAGTTTTCATTCAATACGTAACAACCTCTCATAATTTCTTAATTGCAGTAACTGTATTATGTTCTTGTACAATAGTATGGTGCTGAACTCCACTAATTTTGATGCAGCAGGACGTTTAGTCTGAAGAAAGTTTGTGTGCCAAGCAATCTCCTTTTGTCACGAAAAGCAGATTGCTGTTTGATCTTATTTACTTACAACAGTGGTCCCTTAGGTATGAAAAGCTACGGAAACTAGGGCTCAAAGTTATCCGCAACAGGGCCAAGTAACTAACACAGTCTTATTTTAAACCTTAAGGAACAATAACATCCTCCAAATTATCATTCAGGGAGGCAGCAACCAAAATTCAGGTACCAGTTACTACTTAAAGTAAAAATCTTAATCGAAATTCAATATCTCTCTCTCTCCAAACACATATATAAATATTCGTGTTATTACGATAAATCATTTTATACACAGATTAACTTCGGGGCCAGGTGAACGCAGCATTGATGTCTAAAACACAGGGGAAGTTTAGTACAAGGTAGCGAAAGGTGAAGTACAGCCTCACACCAGTAGAGAGAGGAGGCATAAAAGGAAGGAAAGAAGTAACTCGTTTCTTATTCAGTGACTAAACATATTCAGGTAAGCAGTATAAAGTGGAAGAAACGCCTAAAGTGACGAAATTGTAGTTTTGTTATATTTTTTTTTTATTTTTCCTATCGTGAATAAAGCAACTAGATTCCTGAAGGTTGTTCCTTAAGACATTCACTTGGAAACAGTATTTGTTCAGTCATTTATAATGCTTGGGACAAATTTTGTAGCATTTATGTAGTATTACGAGATCCAGTTTGCAGCTGATTGGAACTTACGGAATGCTGGTTTTAAAAAAAATTGTGGGATGTAAAAAATTGAGTAAATTTTGATCATGAAGTATTTCTTTATAATATACTCCCGTCAGTCTGAAAATTTTCGAGACTGGATTAATAAAAAATAGATACAAGTTAAGATGACGGTTTTACTGCTTCGACTGTTTCACAACCTCCCCCCACTTGAATACAAAACACAAAACGTTCATATAACCATGTGAAACTCACAGAAAAGTGGTACATAAACTAACGCGTAACATTCCAACATCTTCGGTCTTGGTACACCATCAGAGACCCATTCTTCACTTTGTCGTTTCGTGGTAGGCACAGATTTTCATACGCCACTACTACATCTACAGGGTGGTCTACTGAACGTGACCGGGCCAAATATCTCACGAAACAAGCGTCAAACGAAAAAACTACAAACAACGAAACTCGTCTAGCTTGAAGGGGGAAACCAGGTGGCGCTATGGTTGGTCCGCTACATGGCGCTGCCATAGGTCAAACGGATATCAACTGCGTTTTTTAAATAGGAACCCCAATTTTTATTACATATTCGTGTAGTAAGTAAAGAAATATGAAAGTTTTAGTTGGACCATTTTTTTCGCTTTGTGATAGATGGCGCTGTAATAGTCACAAACATATGGCTCACAATTTTAGACGAACAGTTGGTAAAAGGTAGGTTTTTAAAATTAAAATACAGAACGTAGGTACATTGGCACATTTCATTTCGGTTGTTCCAATGTGGTACATGTACCTTTGTGAACTTATCATTTCGGAGAACGCATGCTGTTACAGAGTGATTACCTGTAAATACCACATTAATGCAATAAATGCTCCAAATGATGTCCCTAAACCTCAATGCATTTGGCAATACCTGTAACGACTTTCCTCTCAACAGCGAGTAGTTCGCCTTCCGTAATGTTCGCACATGCATCGACAATGCACTGACACATGTTGTCAGGCATTGTCGGTGGATCACGATGGCAAATATCCTTCAACTTCCCCACAGAAAAAAATCCGGGGACGTTAGAACCGGTGAACGTGCGGGCCATGATATGGTGCTTCAACGACCAATCCACCTGCCATGAAATATGCTATTCAATACCGCTTCAACCGCACGCGAGCTATGTGCCGGACTTCCATCATGTTGGAAATACATCGCCATTCTGTCATGTAGTGAAACATCTTGTAGTAACATCGGTAGAACAGTACATAGGAACTCAGCATACATTGTACCATTTAGATTGCCGTCGATAAAATGGGGACCAATTATCCTTCCTCCCATAATGCCGCTCCATACATTAACCCCACAAGGTCGCTGATGTTCCACTTGTAGCAGGCATCGTGGATTTTCCGTTATCCAATAGTGCATATTATGCCGGTTTACGTTACCTCTGTTAGTGAATGACGCTTCGTCGCGAAATAGAACGCGTGCAAAAAATCTGTCATTGTCCCGTTATTTCTCTTGTGCCCAGTGGCAGAACTGTACACGACGTTCAAAGTCGTCGCCATGCAATTCGTGGTACATAGAAATATGGTACGGGTGCAATCGATGTTGATGCAGCATTCTCAACACCGACGTTCTTGAGATTCCCAATTCTCGCGCAATTTGTCTGCTACTGATGCGCGGATTAGCCGCGAAAGCAGCTAAAACACCTACTTGGGCATCATAATTTGTTGCAGGTCGTGGTTGACTTTTCACATGTGGCTGAATACTTCGTTTCCTTAAATAATGTAACTATCCGGCGAACGGTCCGAACGCTTGGATGATGTCGCCCAGGATACCGAGCAGCATACATAGCACACGCCCGTCGCGCATTTTGATCACAATAGCCATACATCGACACGATATCGACCTTTGCCGCAATTGGTAAACGGTCCATTTTATCACGGGTAGTGTATCGCGAGTCAAATACCGTCCGCACTGGTGGAATGTTACGTGATACCACGTACTTATACGTTTGTGACTGTTACAGAGCCATCTATCACAAAGCGAAAAAAATGATCCAACTAAAACATTCATCTTTCTTTATGTTCTACACGAATGTGTAATAAAAAAATGGGGGTTCCTATTTTTAAAAAAAAAAAACGCAGTTGTAAGCCGTTTGACCTATGCAGCGCCATCTAGCGGACCAACCATAGCGCCATCTGGTTTCCCCCTTCAAGCTAGACGAGTTTCGTTCTTTGTAGTTTTTTCGTTTGACGCTTATTTAGTGAGATATTTGACCCAGTCACTACCAATGGACCACCCTGTATACTTAATACAGTTGATGTCAAGCAATTTGCAGCCAGCGAATGAAGTTCGAAATATTTCGTACAGCTATGGATCGTCAACAGTGTACAATCTTTCAGACGTGAATGTAAGTACCACAAGCGTAGGCGTGCACACGATGATATCGACATTGGTCTCATTTTCCTGTTGCGTGAATCCATGTGATATTGCGAGCATTAGCTTATGAATTAATGCTCTAAGATAAAATGATAAAGACAGTGCGTCGTGTAGAAGTTTGTGGCGATCCGTGGAACGTGCATGGATAGTCGAAGTTGTTGAGGCTACCGTTTGCGATAAGCAGGTAACCGAGGGCGAATTCTGGTCCGGCAAACGTGTCACTGTTGGGTAGTAGATCTATAACTAATACAGCTGATGTAGAAGAACTCGCAATAAGCGAACTTTGAAATTTTCTTGAGAATGCCTAGAACACTTTTTTTTAGAGATGTTCAATCCGCTGCTACAGTGCGATTTCTGAAACAACAACGCTGACACACTATAGTCTCACGTCCACTATTAAACACTACCTGCTCACAACTGAAGGACGGAAGTACGATATTGCAGTGCTTGTGTTACTCTGATTACGATGCAAAGTTCCTTTGGACATACATGCATGTGCCCCGTTCGGCATAAATGTTCATTGTCGTCATTCCATTCTACAGCTGATGGTAGTCCTTATTCGCAACTGCAAATTCGTTTGATGTGAAGGACGGAAGATCAGTGTTCATCGTGCTGTCGAAAGCTTAGTCATTAAAGGCGGAGCACAAGCTCGGATTACGAAAGAACGGGGAAGGAAATCCGGCATTTGCCTGGAGCGATTTTGGGAAATCACGGAAGACCTAAATCTGGGATGGCCAGACTCGGTTTCGAAACGGCGCCCCCCGCAAGTGAGTCCAGCGAGGTAACCACTCCATCACCTATCTCGGTTACTCACGAGTGCCATGTTGCTGGTCGAATGCACCTCTGTTGTGTACAGTTGTCAGTTTAAAGTGATGTGATAGTTGTAGTACTGACGTCGTTAATTCGGCAAGAATAAAATCAGCCTCGAAACATTTTGGATGGAAGGTGTGTAATGAACAATGTTGGTACACTAGTGCAACTGTAATTCAAGAGTTCTCTTCTGGTGGTCTCATTACCAACTTTAAGCTGGTAACAAAATACTTTTGACGCGCTACAGTACAAGACAACACGGTATAACAGCGCGAGACGAGAAATCGCTGCCAGTTAATGGGAGAGTGGTGTGAGAGGAGGGGGGGGAGGGGAGGAGGGGGGGCGGTTGCTTGTAACACTGCTCAGAGATCAGCTGCGTGGCGGCAGATGCAACTAACGGGAGCCATGCGGACACGAGCCTTTACTTCATCGCCTCATCGTGACCTCTTGGTGTACCGTATTCTCACTTCCTTTGTTACCGCCATTTATGTCATTAGAAACTGATTTTGGAACTTGTATGTATTCGACCATTCTTAAAGTGAATACAAATTATTTTTTGAATTGTTAGAAAGTGTCCAAAAGTTGGAGCGGATAATGGACACACTGAAACGCCCGCTAAACCCGCAGGGCAGAACAGGTGATTAGGATTGCGGAAAGGGCCAAGAAAGTTGTCGATCAGTTTCATCTCAAAACTGTAATTTATTGTAATTTAATAACACACTTACACCAAAATGGCATATATATATATATATATATATATATATATATATATATATATATATATATATATATATATATATCACAGTCAGGCTGAAAGCCTCAAGGCAAAGTAGATAGATAAACATAAACAAGATGCAATACAAATGGCTGAAGGCCCAGAATAAAATTTTCAAGATTTTAAAATAAATTAGCAGAACCTTTCAAAGGCAGAAGGCGGCAATGTCTTCGCTTAAAGGGTTATTTTAAGAACGAGGTTTCAAGCGGCTGAAGGCCCACAATCATTTTTCCAAAATTAAAAAAAAAAATATAACCATAAGCGTTAAGTTTTAAGTGGCTGAAAGCGCACTAAAAAAAAAAAAGGCAACACAACAACAATAACCTTTCAGCAAATATTGACTTGCCGAAATTCAAACTGACTTATACATGGTTGAAGGCCCTTCACATAAAACACAGTAAAACCAAGAATTTTTTAAATCATTGGCTCTGATAGATTACAAACAGACAATTAAACACCCATGAGAAAGACAGTAAGGACAACAGCACTCAGAAGCCTCCATGGGCTCGGTCTGCCCTCGTTCACTTCGGTAAGACAGGTAGTGAGCCGAACTACACTTGATCTGTCGGTAACCCAACCAAGGGACAGCCATAAACCGACCGACAAAACGACTTGCTTGCCACCAATCGGTACATGAGAACTCAAACACAAAATGTTACGGACATAATTATCCACAATCAATTACGTATATTTATTAAGCTGTCAAAACTACACACCATGTTGGACAGCGACAACAGGTGAGGAAAGGACACTGCCTCAAATTATGTTAGTGGCCAGGGCAGGTAACCGGAACACTAACTGCCGCAAGGCAGAAAATTCCGCTGGTGCACTTGAATTGTAGTCAACCAATATAGTTAATTCCACCGCATGGCGGCTAAATTTCAGCAATACAAACACTCAGTGTTGCTCACAGGACAAAATTCCCAACAGCGAAGCACCGAAAGCGAACCACACAACATGAATGGACGTGGCTTGGGTACTTTGACGTCCTGGGTTGATGAGCCACAAAGCGAAGCTCGTAGTGATCGGACAGCTCCACACGCACTCCGACACTGTGCAGGGACCGCCAGCGGACCCAGCCGACTTCACCGCGCGGAGATATCCTCACTGGTCCGCGCCTACCGACCGACTACCCACAGAATGCCGAAAACATCTAAAATAGATGTCAGTGGAAACAACGCCAACGACACACACAACCAGACAAACACTTGCACGAAGACCTGAACGATACCGAACAGTAACTAAGCACGCACAAAGACTAATCGGGAGTGGATGCACACACACACACACACACACACACAGCCGACTCATGAACGATCGGCGAGCTAAAACGCGTCGTCCAGTAGGACGACCGACCGACGATCCACCAAGACCGTGGCCCGGCAACGGTCGGGCGAGCCATGTCGACGCAGACCTCACTGCTCCAACCTGACTGCACTAGTACCGCATCGCAACTCCCCGACTGGCAGCGCGAACTCGCGACCCGAACTCGTTACGACAGACAACGACCAGGAAGTAATAGCAGTCGAGCCAAGATACTGCAGTACAAGAAGAGATGTATGGATACGCGCTGCTAGCGCTGGTCACGGTCAGGCAAAGCAGCAGCTCAGTGACAGTAGTATTTTAAAATAACGTACTGACGTGGAAGTACGTTAAAAACAGGGTGTAAAATACATGATGGCGGGAACACGAGCCACGCACGGCTTACACTCCCAAAATTCGAGACATCTCACGAAAATAGGGACACCTGGTTTGCTCGTTTGATAGCCACACTGGTAACTAAATGAATCCCAATAAACTACACCGAAACCACCAAATCTTGTAACTTTTTCTTTATAGGAAACCTATTTCTGAAAACTGTCTATTACAGGAAATCGCTACGCTCAGCAATCTGTGTGACGCACTATGTGGCACAAGTCCTGCCACTGCTGAAAAACGTGGACAAAAAATTTTCATTCGATCTCGGTCACTTTTCGAGACCCAGACATATCTTCAACGTGAAAATGTAACGGTAACGTTGGCTACAGACATTGGTCACTTAAAGCTGACATGTGTACAAAAGGCGCAAGCCCTGTACACTGTAAGACTAGAGATATGTAATATGTTCAAATTACTTAACTGCTAAGGTCATCAGTCCCTAAGCTTACACACTACTTGACCTAAATTATCCTCAGGACAAACACAGACACCCATGCCCGAGGGAGGACTCGAACCTCCGCCGGGATCAGCCGCACATGTAATACGTTGAGCACGTTTATCCTGCCACACAAATGACCATGCATTGTTTTAGCTTGTCTGATGAGATGGCTCTCGACGCAGAGGGCTCTCAGAATTTGTTGGCAAACCCCAGGATGGCTGCCTGCCGACATGTCGATTTTGCGATCTCCAAACTGCTCCACGAAATAACATACGAATTTCACAGAAGTCTCACCTGAAAAATTACTCAGTGTGCAATTTCTTACAGATTTCTGTATTGAAGATTAAAATGTATGTTGTAGAGGATATTATAATTCATAAAATGAGTTTGTTTTCTGTTGTGTTCTGCTATGTGGCATGATCACGTGTAATTTTTAAAAGTAAAATAATATTTTGAAAAAAGGGGAAAAGAGAGAGAGCGCTTTGTCTCCTATCGTGACTGGGACAAAGCGACTCGTGTAGACTGCTGGGTCTATCGGCATACTTTGAAATGTCATTTCAATCTTAGACCGGGGGAGCACTGTCATTTTACAGCAACAAGGGTATCAGCGCGGTAACTGCGTACCAGATTAGAGTACATCGTACGACGTCATGGGAGTATCCAACCGCTATCGTGAAAATAGAAACATTGAAGCTCATCTGATGACAGATACCTACAAATTATGGCTAGTGGTACACTGAAGAGAAAGTAATAGAAGTGGACTTAAGTTTGTTGGAGACCTGCGTTGATCCACATTACACTCAGCCGTCCCCACATGATCAAAATGTAGCTGACGTTTCGTCTGAACAACGTTATTATCCCCAACACCGAGGTGCGCAAAGAAAGTGGGCAAGAGATGGCCTGGAATGGTATTTCATCAATGGTTGAAAAACACACCAAAATCCGAAATCCATTCAGTAGTTCCTAAGTCTGGCTTTCACATACAGACAGGAAATTGCAGACGTATACTTTATAGTGCACATAGCCAGATGAATCTGCTTACTTAGCCATCGTCGCTAACGCACACTTGTGTGGTGGTACTCGATGCAGAGGTAAACCGATTCGAAACCTGGTGATGGAAAACTTTCATTGCTAGTATTTGGCCAGCAAAGGAAGGAGAGATCGTAGCGTAAAATTCTCTACCACCATTCTTTTCATCAATGTCCCGGATAAATTTCCAAACCTCTCCACAGGGTCTTATAAGATGAGGGCATGCGACACTGTTGTTGGCAATCCGTCCGTGGGTTGGGGATGTAAAGATCGGCGGCCCTTTTGGTACAATTCGAAAGGAGTAGGATATCTACTGGCAACGTGTTTCACCTACTCCCTCCTCTTCATCCATAACAATACAAACCCAACAATGCCTTGTACAAGCCCTTATCACAGTGATCCACTAGTTACAGATACGCTCCTGACACTTCATAAAAGGTCGGAGGAAGGCAATGACAAACCACATCCACTAGGACCTTTCCACGAGCGGCACTGCAGGATTCCTGCATATGCACCCCTACACTCATTCCCTGAGTATGGGGTATTTTCACTTTCATATATATATATATATATATATATATATATATATATATATATATATATATATATATATATATAGGGTGATACAAAAAGAATACCACAACTTTAAAAATGTGTATTTAATGAAAGATACATAATATAACCTTCTGTTATCCATCATTACAAAGAGTTTTTAAAAAGGTATTTTTCACTCAAAAACAAGTTCAGAGATGTTCAATATGGCCCCCTCCAGACACACGAGCAATATCAACCCGATACTCCAACTCGTTCCACACTCTCTGTAGCATATCAGGCGTAACAGTTTGGATAGCTGCTGTTATTTCTCGTTTCAAATCATCAATGGTGGCTGGGAGAGGTGGCCGAAACACCATATCCTTAACATACCCCCATACGAAAAAATCGCAGGGCTTCTTGGAGGCCAGTGATGAAGTGCTCTGTCACGGGCTGCCTGGCGGCCGATCCATCGCCTCGGGTAGTTGACGTTCAGGTTTCATAACTAACCTTTTTCGTAGGACTCTCCATACAGTTGATTGTGGAATTTGCAGCTCTCTGCTAGCTCTGCGAGTCGATTTTCCTGGGCTGCGAAAAAATGCTTGCTGGATGCGTGCTACATTTTCATCACTCGTTCTCGGCCGTCCATAACTTTACCCTTTGCACAAACACCCATTCTCTGTAAACTGTTTATACCAACGTTTAATACACCACCTATCAGGAGGTTTAACACCATACTTCGTTCGAAATGCACGCTGAAGAACTGTCGTCGATTCACTTCTGCCGTACTAAATAACACAAAAAGCTTTCTGTTGAGCGGTCGCTATCTTACCATCAACTGACGCTGACGCCTAGTCAACAGCGCCTCAAGCGAACAAATGTACAACTAAATGAAACTTTATAGCTCCCTTAATTCGCCGACAGATAGTGCTTAGCTCTGCCTTTTGTCGTTGCAGAGTTTTAAATTCCTAAAGTTGTGGTATTCTTTTTGAATCACCCTGTATATACACTCCTGGAAATGGAAAAAAGAACACATTGACACCGGTGTGTCAGACCCACCATACTTGCTCCAGACACTGCGAGAGGGCTGTACAAGCAATGATCACACGCACGGCACAGCGGACACACCAGGAACCGCGGTGTTGGCCGTCGAATGGCGCTAGCTGCGCAGCATTTGTGCACCGCCGCCGTCAGTGTCAGCCAGTTTGCCGTGGCATACGGAGCTCCATCGCAGTCTTTAACACTGGTAGCATGCCGCGACAGCGTGGACGTGAACCGTATGTGCAGTTGACGGACTTTGAGCGAGGGCGTATAGTGGGCATGCGGGAGGCCGGGTGGACGTACCGCCGAATTGCTCAACACGTGGGGCGTGAGGTCTCCACAGTACACCGATGTTGTCGCCAGTGGTCGGCGGAAGGTGCACGTGCCCGTCGACCTGGGACCGGACCGCAGCGACGCACGGATGCACGCCAAGACCGTAGGATCCTACGCAGTGCCGTAGGGGACCGCACCGCCACTTCCCAGCAAATTAGGGACACTGTTGCTCCTGGGGTATCGGCGAGGACCATTCGCAACCGTCTCCATGAAGCTGGGCTACGGTCCCGCACACCGTTAGGCCGTCTTCCGCTCACGCCCCAACATCGTGCAGCCCGCCTCCAGTGGTGTCGCGACAGGCGTGAATGGAGGGACGAATGGAGACGTTTCGTCTTCAGCGATGAGAGTCGCTTCTGCCGTGGTGCCAATGATGGTCGTATGCGTGTTTGGCGCCGTGCAGGTGAGCGCCACAATCAGGACTGCATACGACCGAGGCACACAGGGCCAACACCCGGCATCATGGTGTGGGGAGCGATCTCCTACACTGGCCGTACACCACTGGTGATCGTCGAGGAGACACTGAACAGTGCACGGTACATCCAAACCGTCATCGAACCCATTGTTCTACCATTCCTAGACCGGCAAGGGAACTTGCTGTTCCAACAGGACAATGCACGTCCGCATGTATCCCGTGCCACCCAACGTGCTCTAGAAGGTGTAAGTCAACTACCCTGGCCAGCAAGATCTCCGGATCTGTCCCCCATTGAGCATGTTTGGGACTGGATGAAGCGTCGTCTCACGCGGTCTGCACGTCCAGCACGAACGCTGGTCCAACTGAGGCGCCAGGTGGAAATGGCATGGCAAGCCGTTCCACAGGACTACATCCAGCATCTCTACGATCATCTCCATGGGAGATTGCTGCATTGCTGCATTGCTGCGAAAGGTGGATAGACACTGTACTAGTGCCGACATTGTGCATGCTCTGTTGCCTGTGTCTATGTGCCTGTGGTTCTGTCAGTGTGATCATGTGATGTATCTGACCCAAGGAATGTGTTAATAAAGTTTCCCCTTCCTGGGACAATGAATTCACGGTGTTCTTATTTCAATTTCCAGGAGTGCATATACACCGTGTATATACACTCCTGGAAATTGAAATAAGAACACCGTGAATTCATTGTCCCAGGAAGGGGAAACTTTATTGACACATTCCTGGGGTCAGATACATCACATGATCACACTGACAGAACCACAGGCACATAGACACAGGCAACAGAGCATGCACAATGTCGGCACTAGTACAGTGTATATCCACCTTTCGCAGCAATGCAGGCTGCTATTCTCCCATGGAGACGATCGTAGAGATGCTGGATGTAGTCCTGTGGAACGGCTTGCCATGCCATTTCCACCTGGCGCCTCAGTTGGACCAGCGTTCGTGCTGGACGTGCAGACCGCGTGAGACGACGCTTCATCCAGTCCCAAACATGCTCAATGGGGGACAGATCCGGAGATCTTGCTGGCCAGGGTAGTTGACTTACACCTTCTAGAGCACGTTGGGTGGCACGGGATACATGCGGACGTGCATTGTCCTGTTGGAACAGCAAGTTCCCTTGCCGGTCTAGGAATGGTAGAACAATGGGTTCGATGACGGTTTGGATGTACCGTGCACTGTTCAGTGTCTCCTCGACGATCACCAGTGGTGTACGGCCAGTGTAGGAGATCGCTCCCCACACCATGATGCCGGGTGTTGGCCCTGTGTGCCTCGGTCGTATGCAGTCCTGATTGTGGCGCTCACCTGCACGGCGCCAAACACGCATACGACCATCATTGGCACCAAGGCAGAAGTGACTCTCATCGCTGAAGACGACACGTCTCCATTCGTCCCTCCATTCACGCCTGTCGCGACACCACTGGAGGCGGGCTGCACGATGTTGGGGCGTGAGCGGAAGACGGCCTAACGGTGTGCGGGACCGTAGCCCAGCTTCATGGAGACGGTTGCGAATGGTCCTCGCCGATACCCCAGGAGCAACAGTGTCCCTAATTTGCTGGGAAGTGGCGGTGCGGTCCCCTACGGCACTGCGTAGGATCCTACGGTCTTGGCGTGCATCCGTGCGTCGCTGCGGTCCGGTCCCAGGTCGACGGGCACGTGCACCTTCCGCCGACCACTGGCGACAACATCGATGTACTGTGGAGACCTCACGCCCCACGTGTTGAGCAATTCGGCGGTACGTCCACCCGGCCTCCCGCATGCCCACTATACGCCCTCGCTCAAAGTCCGTCAACTGCACATACGGTTCACGTCCACGCTGTCGCGGCATGCTACCAGTGTTAAAGACTGCGATGGAGCTCCGTATGCCACGGCAAACTGGCTGACACTGACGGCGGCGGTGCACAAATGCTGCGCAGCTAGCGCCATTCGACGGCCAACACCGCGGTTCCTGGTGTGTCCGCTGTGCCGTGCGTGTGATCATTGCTTGTACAGCCCTCTCGCAGTGTCCGGAGCAAGTATGGTGGGTCTGACACACCGGTGTCAATGTGTTCTTTTTTCCATTTCCAGGAGTATATATATATATATATATATATATATATATATATATATATATATATATATATGTGTGTGTGTGTGTGTGTGTGTGTGTGTGTGTGTGTGTGTGTGTGTGTGTGTGTTCTGGTAAAGCAATGCTGCTCTCTGGAGTTGTAGCAGATGTTTGCTTTATTGCTTTTCCCGTCAGATACCGCCTCGTCTGCAGAGAAGTAGCTCGTTGTTCCCAGCACTGGTTGCAAAATCATACTTGCCAGCTTAGCAATGCAGATAGGGAGCATCGCCATGGGTACAGGGTCAGTGACTACAAGGTCGCTGTAGAGAGAGTGAGTGCAGTAACATTCAAACTCACCAAAATAAACGCAAAATATACACATTTAAAAAGCAGATAAAAATCCGCTTGACGTCTTCCTAAGAGAGAGTCTCCACTTCTTCCAAAATAAATATGTAAGCGCAAATCAGTTGTAGCTTGTATTCAAAGAAATAGTATCGATAATAACCAAGATATTTATACCAAATAAATTAATGAGAGGTGGTACTGATCCCCCATGCTATACAAAACAGGCCAGAATACTGTTGCAGAAGCAACGAAAAAAGTATATTAAATTGGAAAGATCACAAAATCCTCCAGTTTGGCGAAGTTCTACAGAAGAATGAAATTGAGCACGGACATCGGTGCCAGATGCTTTTAATAATTTCCACAACAAAACTCTTTCGTGACACTTGGCAGAATGTCCAAAGCGATTCTGGTCATATGTAAAGTACACTAGCGGAAAGACATAATCAATACCTTCACTGCACGACAGCAATGATGTTACCGATGACAGTGCCGCAAAAGTGGAATAACTAAATACGGTTTTCCGAAACAACTTCACCGAAAAAGGTGAAGTAGATATTACATAACTCGAATAAAGTCTACCTGCCGGCATGAGTAATTTAAAAGAAGGTATCCGGAAGTAGTTGCAAGTGGGCTGCTTCTGTGTTGGCAGCGCTGGGTAGCGCTTTGCATTGGATCTGTGACTGCGCTTTCTTTGTAAGAGACTCTGTGGCTGGTCGGACTCGTTGTTGGAAGTTAATCGCCAGTACCGTTGAGCAGTTGGAGATTAGTCGCCATCAGCGATGGAAGTACTGTTGGGCAGTTGGAGGTGAACAGCTAGCAGTGATGGATGTTAGATGTGAGAATTTAGCATTAATGGAGGCTAGAGGTCTGAAGTGTTAGCGTAAGCTAACGATCTGTACATGTTCGACTTGGAGATTGAGTATGATTCATGATTATATACCTTCGTACTAGATGTCAATGACGATTTATATTCGTGTTTGGACTGGATGCCACATTATTATGGTAAATAATACATTATTTGGTTTGCAACAGAATCTTTCCTTTGCTAAGCACATGCCTATTGGTAGTTATTGGCTTTAGTAGTTAAAATCTTTTATTTAGCTGGCAGTATTGACCCTCGCTGTATTGCAGTAGTTTGCGTAATGAAGATTTTTGTGAGGTAAGTGCTTAATAAAAGTATAGGTTATTATTAAGATTTCCTTTTAGTCAGGGCCATTCTTTTGAATTAGGTATTTGAAGTCAGGTTTTAATTTTTTTGAGGAGTCCGATTGCGTTGCGCCAAAATATTGTGGGTCAGTGTTGACATGATAAGAAAAAGTAAAGAGAAAGTAGGCTCAGTATGTTTAGTTTTACTCAGCTGTTTCAGAATCGAATAACGTAGAAGTTTCATCTTCTCAGTCGTTCTGAAATTTAAGTACAGACATACACATTTAAATAAAGAAGTTTCATAGTGAACCTGCTTAAATCAGTCAGATTTCTTTCAGAATATGCTGGTGTAATACCTCAATACTTGGCAATCATATAAAAGTCGCTCTCTCGGATCTAAAGCGCGGAAAGCTGCACGTCACACCAGCACTCAAGAAAGGAAGCAGGAGCAATCCGCTGAATTACAGACTCGAATTACTGACATTTGCTGTAGAATCTTGGAGCATATACTGTCTCCGAACATTATGAATTACTTGAAGAAAACGATTTATTGACAAAAGACACGAATTCAGGAAATATCACTCGTGAGCAACACAACTAGCTCTTTACTGCCGTGAAGTAATGCGTTCTATCGCCAGGCGGTCTCAGAATGACTCATATTTCTAGCTTCGCAGAAGTCCATACCGTTCCTCACAAATGGCATCTAGTCAAACTGCGTCCGTATCGAATATAATATCAGTTGTGTGACACGATGTGCGATTTCCTGTCTGGAAGGTCACGGTTAGTAGTATCTGCTGTAAAGTCATCTAGTAAGACTGAAGCCATATCTGGTGTTCCCCAAGGAAGTGTTATAGAGCCTTTGCTGTTCCAAAAAATCCGCACAAATGATTTAGGAGCCAATCTGAGCAGCTTTCTCCATTTTTTTCGGATTATGCTGTCATTTACCTTCCAGTAAAGTCATCAGAAAATCAAAACCAATAACAAAATGACTTACACACGGTATCTGTATGGCGCAAAAGGTGGCAGTTTTCACCAAGCACGGAAAAGAATGGCCGTGCGGTTAGAGGCGGCCTGTCACGGATTGCGCGGCCCCTCTCGCTGGAGGTTCGACTCCTCCCTCGGGCATGGGTGTGTGTGTTGTTCTTATCATAAGTTAGTTTAAGTACTGCGTAAGTCTAGGGACCGATGACCTCAGCAGTTCGGTCCCTTATGAATTCACGCACATTTGAACGGAAAAGTATGAGGTCATCCGCGTCCGTTAAATTTCGGTCACACGATAAATCAGTCAAACCCAGAAGTTGTCACTGCAATAAAATACCTAAGGATTACAATTACCAACAACTTCACTTGGAACAATCACTCAGATAATGTTGTCGGTAAGGCGAACCAAAGACTGCGTTTTAATGGCATAACACATAAAAGATGCCACACTTCCACTGCAAGAGTCTTACTGTGAGGAGTGGGATTCTTACCAGTTAGGACTGACGGAGGACATCGAAAAAGTTCAGAGAAGTGCAGCTCGTTTTGTACTGTCGCGAATTTGGGGGAGAGAGTGCTCAGGTATGAGACACGAATTGTGGTGGCAATCATTAAAACAAGGGCGTTTTTCGTTCTCATAAAATTTGAAATACTGACTCTCTCTCCAGAATGCGAAAACATTTTGTTGACGCCCACCTGCATAGTGAGATATGATCATCGTAATAATGTAAGTGAGATAAGAGTACTCATGGGAAAGATTTAAGTGCTCGTTATTCCCGCGCGCTGTCAGAGAATGCAACGGTAGAAAAATAGCCTGAAAGTGGTTAATGAATCCGTTGCCAAAGAGTCAGGAATGAGTTACGGGGTAGTGATGTAGATTGTCAAAACATGTCAATGAAATCGTCAATTAAATATGGAATATGAGTAACACATATATTACACGTCTATCAATACGACAGATATCAATTATACACAAACCTTTCACAATATATCTGTCAACATAACCCGCATCAAAATCTCTGCGTTCACACACAGACAGAAAAACCTTGCAGAAGACCTAAGTAATATGCACAGGTACAATGGATAATTTCTACGCCACTCCCCGTATCCCTCTTGTAGCACCAACGTGAAACAAGTAAACAGTCTTTACAATGAAATAATACCCAGAATCGTGATGACAGTAGTTGTAAGCACATTTATGGTGGTATTGTCGACCAAAGAAACAGAAGTTCCAGGTAAGAAAAAAATTGTTCTCAATTGCTGTTGTTCTCATTGGGTGTGTGAAGGTCTTGAAGATTTTACTCACATTGGAGCAGAAGGCAAACCGCGAAATTGGAATTTTCGGCTGCTATGCTCAGGGGTGATGGAATGTTACTCACTCGCGCATCCCATTGACCCATTGATTTCAAGCTGATATTGGCGCGCTGCTGATGGCACTGGCAACGTGAAATGTTTAAAATACAACGGAAAAATCAATAGACTGTACTGGATTCGTAGCTCATTTGAGTTCCTTTAAAAAGTGTTAGTTTTCTCTTTCTGTTCCTGTTGTGTACAGAGTTCCGCGTAGTCAGCGCGTTCACAACTTTCCCACTAGAGCGCGCCCCGCTAAGCACAACAGCGCAGGCGCAGCGCTCGTCCGTCTTCGCACTACGAGATGGCGCTGTCTTAGAGACGGACCAAATTCTGCTTCCGCCAATCCGCGTATTAATATGTAACGCAGCCAATGAGATTGTTGCTAACGTAGAACCTTTTCTCCTCGCGGATCACACTCGCGCAGTGATACCTGAACGCTCGAGGTATTATAACGAGTGTACAGACCTCTGATTACTCAGTCTGCATTAGTCTGCATTTGTCTGTACCAGTCTATAGTCAAGTTTCAGTCTGCGCCTAAGAAGATTACCATATTCCCGTACGTAGCCATGAAGATAAATGTATAGACACTTTTTCAAGTATCAGAGATATGTGAGAATAAGATTAACGTACCAAGACCAAAGGAACTTCAGATTGTCAATTGTAAACAGCATCCAGAATCAAGTTACGTAATATCTATGATTTTTATTATTTTAATAAATGTGTGTGAAAATTAATCAAGTTGTGTTTAAAGTTGGTCACCGTCAATCTGCTACTCTAAGCGTGCAAGTGGCATTTCTATCGTCTGACCTAAAGGCAGAAGATAAACACGCCACGATAAGACCGCGAGACATATTGCTGACACTCGCCTACTTCGCTAGAGCGACAAGTCAAATAATCTGATGGTGTGTGTACCAAAGGTCTTACAGTACGCACACCACAGTTCCACAGATAGAAATGTGTAACTTGAATGAGTTGCATTGATTGTGTTGTTGCAAACATAACGTAGATCCTAGAAAAAATGAAGTTCCTGGGGTAAGTTGTAATAATAAGTAGCGACAGCTTCGATCTTTCGCAAATTCTGTACCTATAAAAAATAAATAAGGACTGATATGTTTCTCCCTTTTGATTCTATTAAGAACGAATTTACTCCTGCAGTAATTAAGACATGTTAATGACTCATATTGGCAAGGGTTGGGTGAAATGCAAACAGAAGTTTTGAATTAGTTACAATGACTATCAGTGGTGAGTTGTGATAGATTTCAAATAGCAAGGCAGCAATAAAATGTCAGAAGTAACCTCATGGCCGAAGAAGACAAGAATTGGTTTCCGAATAAATAAATATTAATTGTCGCCACTAGCTCCATCTGTCGTGTGATGTCCTTCTGGTTTCAGCCCACTAATATCTTTATTAGAGATTGTTGATGGGGGACGGGGAGTGTTGTTGGGTGGCGAGTCGGGCAGTCGGGGATGGCAACAGAGTGAGGAGGACGGTGTGGGAGGTCCGCCCGGCTAGTAAGGCGAGCACTTGTGCAAGTGTCTTGGGCACGCAGTCCGACGAGTGGTTGCTGGGCACATTTGTGTACCGATCTGAATCCATGGCTAACTCCGAATGCCGTCTTCGTGCATAGCCAGTGCTAGGGAATGGTATATCGATGAGGGATTTGAAGCCAGTTTCGCTGTGCTGAATTCTGGGCCCCATTTTGAACCAGAAAGTTTCAACTTCTATTAGTGAACTTCAGCTAATTTTTGGATTTTAAGATCTTAACTGTTATTTTCTTATTGATACCTGTAGATCAGTTGTGATCATTGCTATTTCTTAGCTGATCTGTTTCACCACCAGTTAGTTCAATGAATTATTGGTCCTGTTTGTTTTTTCTGAGTCGATATTGGCCTTGGTTGTTTGTTAACAGGATACCTTACACTATGTGAGCCAATGGTGTTTCCCGAGTCGGAGCGATAACGTGTTTCTTCTATGCTGTGGCCGGACCCCCATCGTCACGCACTACCTAGATGGTTGGGTTTTAGCCGACCGACCTGCCAAACGTTTTCGAACACCAGATAAGTTTCTTTTCATTGTAACACGGACGGGTGCTGGTTTCGAGATACCTTCGGGCATTGCAGACCTCACCGCTGTGTTAATTACATTAGCTTAGCAGGTGCCTGGGTCCCAAAATTGGCAATTGCTGAAGCTATGAAATTGGGTTTGGCAGCCTAGTATTTTTTCCGGCGTTTCGCCGTCGTTATAGAAGTGGTATCATGCAGTTTGCTAGTTATTGTTATGTCACGTAATTACCTTTGCTGTTTTAATATTTCTTTTGGCAATATGTAATCAACGACCCCGTGGTCTAGGGTAGCGTCTTTGACTAGCAATCAAAATGTCCTCGGTCCCGGATTCGGATCACGCCACTGCTTAAAGTTTGATTAATAATCAGCATTGTCGGGGCGTGCAATGTCAGAAGTTTGAACGTGGTAGGGAAACTAGAAAATCTAAAAAGGGAAATGAAAGGTTCAATCAAGATACGTAGGATGATTATAATTAAAGTCAAACTTTCAAACAGCTGGAGAAATTACACCACTCGTCAGAATGACATCAAATTGCAACGGAATATTATCGGAGAAGGGGGAAACCGTATGGCAGAAGAAAAATAAGTAGTTATAAGATGTACCAATAGATGGCGCTGTAAGCAACATAATTTAATAGTGGTCGACTGCAAATGACAAATGAATCATACAACAAGGTGTACGTCTGACATTATATCATTGTCCACTTCCATACAGGTGTGTACAGGTGTGATACTGTTACTTACGTATGCCCATCCACCACGGCAAGGTCGTATCGCATCGGATGGGAAAAATCGGTTTTTAATTGTCCTGAGGCCAAAAACCGTATAAAAAGCACCAACAAAATCAAATCGGATTGTTAATTTCCATGTGACTGGCGCAAAACATGTTCAAAAAGCTGTCCACCATTTTCTGCAACAAGTTGCAATCGAGAAACAGCATGTTCCACAACTGATCGAAGTGTTTCCAGGGTCAAATTCAGAATATGTTGCGCAATGCATGTGTTCAAGTGCAGATAAGTTTTCAGTCGAAACACTGATCACAATATCTTTCAGATAGCCCCACAGCCCGAAATCACACAGATTAAAATCAGTTGATCGGGACGGCCAGGCTGTAGAGAAATGGTGGCCGATAATTCTAGCATTAACGAAATGGCGCTTCAGCAGCTGCTTAACTGGATTTTCAATGTGCGGAGGTGCGCTATAGTGCATAAAGTGACTCCATCCACACATCCAGCTGTTGGAGAGCTGGAATGACGTGGTCTGCGCAAAAGACACTCATGGCGCTTACCAGTCACGGCACAGGTAACAGGGCCGGAAGCACCTGTCTCTTCGAAAAAAAAAAGGCCCTACGATAAATGATGCCGTAAACTAGCTCCATAGAGTGACCTTTCCAGGATGATGGGGGGCCTAGTTGATTTGAGTGTGGATTATACGTTGCTCATATTCGACAGTTTTGTTTATTGACGTATCCTGTCAGAAGGAAGTGGGCTTCGTCTGTCCACAAAATCTTCTACGGATAACCATTGTCCACTTCCACGCAAGCAAGAAATTCTAAGGCAAAGGTCTCTCTTGCTGGTAGGTCCACAGGAAGCAACTCGTCCATACGGGTAATTATGAATGAGTAGCAAAGAAGGCTGTTTCGTAGGATTTTACGCACCGTGCTCACGGGTATGTCCAATATTCGGGCAGTTCTCCGTGCACTACACGTTTGCGCACCACCACTCCTATCCTCCTGCACTGCTGTGGCCACTGCTTCCACTGACGTCGTATCAATTCGTTTCCTCCCTGTACCATGTTGCACACCAAAATAACCTGTCCTATCGAATTTCCGAGTCATTTTCTACAGACTCGCGACAGTCATCGGACCAACGCCTTTTCTCAAACCCTTCAGTGTCCGGAACTTCTCCAGAGCGACGTGTACACAGCCATCATTCTTGAAATACAGCTTTATAAGCAGAACGCGATCCTGCATTGAGACAGTCATGGCGAACGTTGCAGACGCGAAAGGAGGAAAAGCCGTGTACCCGGCGTGTTTATACCAACTTCAATGTGACATGCAAATGACAAGTGTTTTCAAAAATGGTTCAAAAGGCTCTGAGCACTATGGGACTTAACTTCGGAGGTCATTAGTCCCCTAGAACTTACAACTACTTAAACCTAAGTAACTTAAGGACAAGACACACATCCATGCCCGAGGCAGGATTCGAACCTGCAACCGTAGCGGTCGCGCG
Source organism: Schistocerca nitens (assembly GCF_023898315.1). NCBI lineage: Eukaryota > Metazoa > Arthropoda > Insecta > Orthoptera > Acrididae > Schistocerca > Schistocerca nitens. The sequence goes on from NC_064620.1 coordinate 409,780,631, forward strand.
GTACCAGACTGTATTGCCTAGAACCGCTCGGCCACTCCGGCCGGCAGGTGTTTTCATTTACGTATTCTGACACATACAGCGCCATCTATTGATCAATTTTCATACTATTTTTCTTCTTCTGCCCCCTTCTCCGATAATTTCCCGTTATGATTTGACGTTATTCTGACCAGTGGTGTTATTTCTACAGCGTTTTGAAAGTTTAATTATAATCACCCTACAGTAGGGGGCCAGCGAAGTGAAACGAAAAGAAGACACGGATTTATGGTCAGATGAGTATAGGATAATATCAACAGCAGCAGAAAATGGAGTAACGGGAGAAGCATTATTTATGAATAGGAAGGTAGGGCAGAGTGGGTATTATTGTTATCAGTTCAAAGATAGGGTTGTACTCTTCAGAATCGAGAGCAAACCAACACCGACAACGATAGTTCAGGTATACATGCCGACGTCGCAAGCTGAAGATGAACAGATAGAGAAAGTATCTGAAGATATTGAAAGGGTAATACAGTACGTCAAGGGACATGAATAGCTAATACTTATGGGGGACTGGAATCCAGTTGGAGGGGAAGGAGTAGAAGAAAAGGTCACAGGAGAATATGGGCTTGGCAAATGGAATGGGAGAGAAGAAGGACTAATTGAGTTCTGTAATAAATTTCAGCTAGTAACAGCGAATACTCTGTTCAAAAATCACAACAGTAGCAGATATACTTGGAAAAGGCCCGGTGATACGGGAAGATTTCAGTTAGATTACATCATGGTCAGACAGCGATTCCGAAATCAGATACTGGGTTGTAAGGTGTACCCAGGAGCAGACATAGACTCGGATCACAATGTAGTAGTGATGAAGAATAGTCTGAAGTTAAAGAGATTAGTCAGGAAGAATCAATACGCAAAGAAGTGGGATACGGAAGTACCAAGGAATGACGAGATACGGTTGAAGATCTCCTAGGCTATAGATAAAGCAATAAGGAATAGCTCAGTAGGCAGGACAGTTGAAGAGGAATGGACATCTCTAAAAAGCGCCATCAAAGAAGAAGGAAAGAAAAAGATATTTATAAAGAAGGTAACTGCGAGGAAAGCATAGGTAACAGAAGAAATACCTCAGTTAATCGATGAAAGGAGGAAGTACAAAAATGTTCAGACAAACTCAGGAATACACCATACAAGTCCCTGAGGCATGAAATAAATAGCAAGTGCAGAGAAGCTAAGACGAAATGGATGCATGAATATTGAAGAAATCGAAAGAGAAATAATTGCCGGAAAGTCAAAACAACCTTCGGTGACATTAAAAGTAAGGGTGGTAATATTAAAAGTGAAACAGGAATTCCGTTGTTAAATGAAGAAGAGAGACCGTATAGGCGACAAGAGCACAACGAAGACCTCTATAAGGGGAAGATTAGTCTGATGTGATAGAAGAAGAAACAGGATTCGAATTAGGGATCCAATATTAGAATCAGAATTTAAGAGAACTTTGGAGGACTTAGGATCAAATAAGGCGGAAGGGATAGATAACATTCCTTCAGAATTTCTAAAATCATTGGGAGAAGTGGCAAAAAAACGACAATTCACGTTGGTGTGTAGAATGTATGAGTCTGTCTACATACCATCTGACTTCCGGAAAAATATCATCCACACAATTTCGAAGTTGCCGACACGAATAATATACAAACAAATGGAAAAGAAAATTGGTGATGTGCTAGATGACGATCAGTTTGGCTTTAGAAAAAGGAAAGGCACCAGAGGCATTTCTGACGTTGCGGTTGATAATGGAAGCAAGAGTAAAGAAAAAGCGTTCGACAATGTAAAATGGTGCAAAATGTTCGAAATTCTGAGAAAAGCAGTGGTAAGCTATTGGGAGAGACGGGTAACATGCAATATGTACAAGAGAGGGAATTACATATAAGAGTAGATGACCAAGAACGATGCTCGGATTAAAACGGGTGTAAGAGAGGGATGTAGTCTTTTGCCTCTACTGTTCAATCTGTACATCGAAGAAGCATTGATGGAAATAAAAGAAAAGTTCAGGAGGGGAATTAAAATTCAAGGTGAAAGGATATAGATGATACGTTTCGCTGATGACATTGCTATCCTCAGTGAAAGTGAAGGAGAAATACATGATCTGTTGAATGGAATGAACAGTCTAATGAGTACAGAATATGGATTTGAGAATAACTCGAAGAAAGACGAAAGTAAGACAAGTAGCAGAAATGAGAACATGGAGAATCTTAATATCAGAACCAATGTAACGAAGTAGATGAAGTTAAGGAATTCTGCTACCTAGGCAGTAAAATAACCAATGACGGACGGAGCAAGGAGGACATCAAAAGCAGACTCGCTATGGCAAAAAAGGCATTTCTGGCCAAGAGAAGTCTACTAATATCAAATACCGGCCTTAATTTGAGGAAGAAATTTCTGAGGATGTACGTCTGGAGTACAGCATTGTATGGTAGTGAAACATGGACTGTGGGAAAACCGGAACAGAAGAGAATCGAAGCATTTGAGATGTGATGCTATAGACGAATGTTGAAAATTAGGTGGACTGATAAGGTAAGAAATGACGAGGTTCTGCGCAGAGTCGGAGGAAAGGAATATATGGAAATCACTGATAAGGAGAAGGGACAGGATGATAGGACATCTGTTAAGAGATGAGGAAATGACTTTCATAGTACCAGAGGGAACCATAGAGGGCAAAAACTGTAGAAGAAGGCAGAGATCGGAATACATCCAGCAAATAATTGACGACGTAAGTTGTAAGTATTAAAGTACTACTCTGAGATGAAGAGGTTGGCACAAGAGAGGAGTTCATGGCAGGCCGCATCAAACCAGTCAGCAGAGTGATTTAAAAAAAAAAAATTCAACGAAAATGGCCTTGGAAAGCCGGTCCTCTAGTTGCAACCTTTCTTGGCCTCCTGATTTGGTGCAGTCTTGTGCTGCTTATGATAAGCCTTCTGGTGCATCCTTTGTGAGGTGGCAATTCAAACTCTTGGTTACTTAAACGAGGCTGTTGGTAAGGAGGGCCTGGCTGTTTCTATTTGGTAATTTTACTTAACTGAAGATGTTATTAAAAAAAGCCTGTGTGTTTTCTGTCTGGCAATTTTTCTTGACTCAAGCTGTTATTAAAGATGGCCTGCCTGTTTTCTCTTTGTGATTTCATTTAACTGGAGCTGTTACTAAAGAAGGCCTGCCTATTTTTTATTTGGTAATTTCACTCAACTGAAGCTGTTATCGTTGGAGACCTCCTATTTTCTATTTTGTAGTTTTACTTAACTGAAGCTGTTACTATTGAAGGCCTGCCTGTTTGTATTTGGTAATTTTGCTTAACTAAAGCTATTATTATTGAAGGTCTGCCTGTTCCCTTTTAATTAAATTAAGAGCTGTATCATAAACTGGGTTAGCTGAAACTCTAATTAATAAAGCCCTACCTGTTTTATTGCCCTGTTACGAAGATGTTTCATCTTACTGAATCTATGTTGTAATTAACTGAAATTGTGATTGCCAAAGACCTACCTATTTCAGAGTTATTTATGTCAATAAGATACTAACAGGAAATAACACATGATGGTATATGGGCCCTAACCTTTCGCCTTACTTCCCTTTACCCAGAGTTGTTGGTTTCAAGCCGTTTTCATTGCACAGATCTTTTTGTCGCTTAACCTACGAAAACCACTGAAATGTACTAGGTCTACAACTTTGCTTCCGCCGTTTTTTCTCGAAGTTCGAGACTTTATTGTGAAAAACTTACAAAAAAATTACGATTCAAAGTATTGGCCATAGTTGGCCACTGCTTTCTCCTAGCTTTAGGGCAGCATACGAATCCCGCAGTGTATAAACTGGGCATCTTTTGAGGGAAGTCATGAATCGATCCAATTTTGCACTTGTTCATATGACCGCAAGTGCTAGTTAGCTAGGTCGTGTGTCATAGATCGAGAAAGGTGGCAGTCCGAGGGAAGAATATCTGGATAGTACAGCGTATGGGGTAGAACTTCACATTTCAACGTTTCCAAGTATGTTTTGACGGGATTTTCGACATGGGGTCGTGCACTATTATGCTGCAAAATCATTTTTTCAAGTCTATCGCTGAAGTGCGGCCGTTTGTCTTTCAGTGCTCGGCTCAGACACATCAATTGCTTTCGATATCGACCTCCTGTGATTGTTCCCGTCGGTTGCAGTAGCATTGAAAGCTTTCTCTCTTTCACAATCATGCAGGTCTTCAACGTCAAAATCACCATTCTTGAAGCATGGAAACCATTTTCTGCAAAGTTCTGTCACTAACAGGCGTCTCATCGTAGTTCTTACACTGGTTTTTATGAGCCTCAGCCGCAGATTTCTTCAATATCAAAGCAGAAAATTAAAACCTCCCTCAGATGACGGGAATTGGGCTCATAAGTTGGCGTATTCAGTCGAGAATAACTTTCTGATTCAATCAAAAATCGACTGATATCTTGATTTCGTTATGTTCGCAAATGCCTAAGCTTACTGTATGACACGACGAACGACTTGCACCACTACTTTCCACTACTGCCGTCTATTGCAAAACGGCGGAAACAAAGTTGTAGACCTAATACTTCATAACTGGAAGTTACCTCAAAATAAATTAATTTTTATTCCCGTTCAAAACACGATGATAATAGTAACTGCATGAAAATCAGTGACATGTGACAATTAATCGTTGTTTGCTCTCTCACGTAAGATCACTGCGAGAATATATATCGTCGCACGGCAAGTATTAACAAAATGTACGATCCAGTCACCTGAATTTGAGCGCCGCCACCTACGACGTCAACGTGCGACAGCCACTCACAGCCAGCAGGTGGTGCCACTAACAGTTGAGAGTATATAAAGAGTGTCGGGGGCACACGGAAAACAGCGCAGTCACTGAGTCGCTGTCGTAATGCAGAGATGGAGAGATTTTACATGACATCCAAAAGGGCATGATCATTCGCTTTCGTGCCAAGAGTGAAAGCATTTTCGAAGCAGCTAAATTTGTAAACTGTTCACATGATGCCAAAGTTAAAGTATACCGTGCATGGCAGACTAGCGCTATCCGAAACAGGTGCCAAGGCAGCCGTGGTACACCGTCGGTCATAGATGACAGGGTGAACGATGGCTGCGGAGATGTGACCAGGCGAGTAGACGCCCAAATGGTGAGCAACCGATTGCCCAGATGAACCAAGGGGCTAACAACAGTGCCTCCACAACGATGGTTCAGTGAACGTTGCTCCATGTGGGCCTCCGCAGCAACCAACTGGTTCAGGCACTCATGTTGACTGCTGTTTATTGACAATCAAGGCTGGAATTTGCGCTCCAGTACTGCAAGAGGATGGAGGAGCGGACAGAGGTTCAGGGCACTCTCTCGTCCTTGGTGTGGGAAACTGACCCTAAAGGCGGATTATCAATGATGAACGGCGTGAGGACGCAGAAGCCAATATAAATACTGACGTAAAGCCTTGTAAGGTTGTATCCACAGGACATGTGGCCTATAATTGAAAAAAAATGTCATGATGATCTCTCCATTGGCAAAAGATTCCGGAGTAGCCACCATTCCGCCCTCCGGGAGGGGACTGCCGAAAAGGTGCCAAAGCAGTTGTGGTGCACCGTCGGTCGTAGATGACAGGGTGAATGATGGCTGCGGAGATGTGACCAGGCGAGTAGACATCCAAATGGTGAGCAACTGACTGCCCTGATGAACCAAGGGGCTACCAACAGTGCCGCCACAACGATGGTTCACTGAACGTTGCTGCATATGGGCCTCCGCAGCAACCAGCTGGTTCAGGCACTCATGTTGAGTGCTGTTTATTGACAATAAAGGCTGCCATTTGGGCTCCAGTACTGTACTCTGAGACTATAGACATAGCAGTAAAGAATAGCTCAGTAGGCAGTACAATTGAAGAGGAATGGTCATCTCTAAAAAGGGTCATCACAGAAGTTGGAAAGAAAAACATAGATGCGAAGAAGGTAAGAGAAAACAGATTGAATAATCAACGAAAGGATAACGTTCTACGAGTCGGGGCGTGGAATGTCAGAAGCTTGAATGTGGTAGGGAAGCTAGATATTCTGAAAAGGGAAGTGCAAAGGGCAATCTAGATATAGTAGGGATCAGCGAAGTCAAATGGAAAGAAGACAAGGATTTCTGGTCTGGTGACTACAGGGTAACGTCAACAGCAGCAGAAAATGGAGTAACAGGAGTACGGTTCGTTATTAATAGAAAGGTAGGGCAAAGAGTATGTTACAGTGAACAGTTCTGTCACAGGATTGTTCCTGTCAGAATCGACAGCAAAGCAACACCGACAACGATAGTTCAGGTGTACATGCCGACGTCGTATGCAGAAAATGAAGAGATAGAGAAAGTATATGAGGATATAGAAAGTGTAATACAGCTCATAATGGGAAATGAAATTCTGATAGTCGTGAGAGACGGGAATGCAGTTGTAGGGGGAGAAGTACAAGAAAAGGTTACGGGAGGATATGGGTTTGGGACAAGAAATGAGAGGGGAGAATGGCTAATTGAATCCTGTAATAAGTTTGAGCTAGAAGAGGAGGTATACTCGAAAAAAACTAGGTGATACGGGAAGATTTCAGTTAGGTCACATGATGGCCAGACAGAGATTCCTAAATCAGATACTGGACTGTAAGGCATACCCAGGAGCAGATCTCAACGTAGTAGTGATGAAGAGTTGGCTGAAGTTCAAGAGGTTAGTCAGAATGGATCAATACGCAAAGAAGTGGGATACGGAAGTACTAAGTAATGACGAGACACTTGAAGTTCTCTAAGGCTATAAATACAGCAGTAAAGAATAGCTCAGTAGGCAGTACGTTTGAAGAGGAATGGACGTCTCTAAAAAGGGTCATCACAGAAGTTGGAAAGAAAAACATAGGTCCGAAGAAGGTAACTGCGAAGAAACCTGTGGTAACAGAATAAATACTTCAATGAAAGGATAATGTACAAAAATGTTCAGGGAAGTTCAGGAATATAGAAATACAAGTAGATGAAGAATGAAATAAACAGCAAATGCAGAGAAGCTAAACCGAAATGGCTGCGTGAAAAATGTGAAGAAATCGAAAAATAAATGATTGTCGGAAGGACTGTCGCAGCTTACAGGGAAGTCAAAACAACTTTCGGTGACGTTAAAAGCAGGGGTGATAACATTAACAGTGCAACAGGAATTTCACTGTTAAATGCAGAGGAGAGACCGGATAGGTGGAAAGAGTACATCGAAGGACTCTATGACGGAGGAGATATGTCTGATGTGATGGAAGAAGAAACAGGATTCGATTTAGAAGAGATAGGGGATCCAGTATTAATATCACAATTTAAGAGAACTTTGGATGACTTAGGATCAAATAAGGCAAAATGTATAGATAACCTTCCATCAAAATTTCTAAAATCATTGGGGTAAGTGGCAACAAAACTACTATCTACGTTGGTGTGTAGATTGTTTGAGTCTGGCAGTATACCATCTGATATCCACACAGATCTGAAGACTGCAAGAACTGACAAGGGCGAGAAGTATCGCACAATCAGCTTAACAGCTCATGCATCCAAGTTACTGACAAGAATAATACACAGAAGAATGGAAATTAAAACTGATGATGAGCTAGATGACGATCAGTTTGGCTTTAGAAAAGGTACAGGCACCAGAGAGGCAATCAGGGAACAGAGAGGCAATTCTGACGTTGCGGTTGATAATGGAAACAAGACTAAAGAAAAATGAAGACACTTTCATAGGATTTGTAAACCTGGAAAAAGCATCCGACAATGCAAAAGGGAACAAGATGTTCGAAATTTTGAGAAAAATGGGGGTAATCTGTAGGGAGAGACTGGTAATATACAATATGTACAAGATCCAAGAGGAAATAATGTGAGTGGACGACCAAGAACGAAGTGCTCGGATTAAAAAGGGTGGTAGACAGGGATGTAGTCTTTCCCCCACACTGTTCAATCAGTACATCGAAGGAGCAATGATGGAAATAAAAGAAAGTTTCAGGAGCGGAATTAAAATTCAACGCGAAAGGAAATCAGGGTACGATTCGCTGATGACATTGCTATCCTGAGTGAAAGTGAAGAAGAATTACATGATATGCTGACTGGAATGAACAGTCTAATGAATAAAGATTATGGATTGAGAGTAAATTGAGGAAAGACGAAAGTAATGAGAAGTAGCAGAAATGAGAACAGTGAGAAACTTAATATCAGGATTTGTGGTCACGAAGTAGATGAAGTTACGGAATTCTGCTGTCTTGGCAGCAAAATAATCAATGACGGACAGAGCAAAGAGGATATCAAAAGCAGACTAGCAATGGTAAAAAGGGCATTCCTGGCCAAGAGAAGACCACTAGTATCAAACAGAGGCCTTAAGTTGAGGAAGAAATTTCTAAGAATGTAGCACAGCACAGCATTTTCTGGTAGTGAAGTAAGGACTTTCGGTAAACCAGAACAGAATAGAATCTATCTGAGATGTGGTGCTACAGACGAATGTTGAAATTATGTGGAGTGATAAGGCGCGGAATAAGGAGGTTCTGCGCAGAATCGGATAGGAAAGGAACATATTGAAAATACTGACAGGGAGAAGGGGCAGGATGGTAGGATATCTGTTAAGACATCAGGGCACGACTTCCATGACACTGAGCTGAAGAGGAAGACAGATGTTGGATTACATCTAGCAATTAATTGCGGACGTGGGTTGCAAGTGCTACTCTGAGATGAAGAGGTTGGCACGGAAGAGGAATTCGTGGCGGGCCGCAGCAAACCAGTCGAAAGACTGATGACCCCCTAATCCTCCCCAAAAAAAAAGAAAGAAAGAGAGAAAGAATACCTGTAACTAGACGTCCACTGAGTGGCGACACATGGCCTTTTTAAATGAACCACGTTTTATGCTACATCAAACAGATGGTTGTTAGTGTGTACATCGTGAAACGCCTGAAAGGAAACACCCTGCAGCAGTCGCCGGAAGGGCTCAGGCCGGAAGTGGAAGCGTTATCGTCTGTGTAATGTTTTCGTGGCACTGCCTGGGTGATCTTGTCACTCCAGGAGGCACAATGGATAAACAGAAGTATGCATTTATCCCCGGGGAACACGTTCACCCCAATATACAGTTTGTTTTTCCTGGGCGTGATGGCATATACCAGCAGACCGTGAAACGTGTCACAAAGCTCACAGTGTGCGTGTGTGATTTGTAGAGAACCGGGATGGCCCAAGCAGATATAAACCCAATCGAGAATATGTGGGACTTCCACGATCGTGTTGGACGATCTATGGATCCTCAACCGAGAAACGTAGCGCATCTGGCCACCGCATTACAGTCGGCATTGCACCACATCCCTCTCTGTGCCCACCAGAACCCCATCGACTCTATTCCTGCACGTCTCGAGCAGTCCACGCTGCGAAAGCTGAATATTCAGGCTTTTGACAGATGGTCCCATTATCACATTAATGTGACTGGACAGTGTATAAAAATGTTGTCGCAGTACTTGTGATTGCCTTTTAACACATGCGTGATGTGTTTGGCAAAATAAGTTCATTTTGACAGCATTCTGCGAAATTAAACTTCGTGTTGTGTGTACGCAACACTGGAAAGAAGTTAAGTGAGGTTGTCGAGGTAGTGGACCCCACGCACACTCGTTCGACACCACGACAACGTTCCTCTTGCCCTACACTTTTAGTCAAAGATCTTAATAATTCCGCAGGGCACAGATATTTCACTTGCGTTTTTAAAGAGCTTTTAGTGTAGAAGACACACTATTTTTACACAGGAACCGACGAAGGATAAGTTGATGCAGTACACTGATGAGCCAAAACATTATGCCCACTTGCTTAATACCTGGGCCGGCCGGAGTGGCCGAGCGGTTCTAGGCGCTACAGTCTGGAACCGCACGACCGCTACGGTCGCAGGTTCGATTCCTGCCTCGAGCATGGATGTGTGTGATGTCCTTAGGTTAGTTAGGTTTAAGGAGTTCTAAGTTCTAGGGGACTGATAACCTCAGAAGTTAAGTCCCATAGTGCTCAGAGCCATTTGTCCGTCTTTGGAATTAAAAACATCACTGACTCTGCGTATCAGGGATTCGAAATTCTGCTGTTAGGTTTTTGGGGTATGAGCCATTAGATGTCTACGCAAAGGTCGTGTAACCCGCGTAAACAACGGGTCGCTGATTTGTGTACGCTCGCACGGCGCCCGACTGCGGCCCAGATGCGTTCCATAGTATTTAAATCAGCAGAATTTGGACGCCAAGACATCAACGTCATTTACTATAATGCCTCTCACACCATTGTAGCGCGGTTCTGGTTCCCAGACACGGAAAATTATACTGCTGAAAGATGAAATCGCCGTCGGGGATGACATCAAGCATGATGGAATTAAGGTGGTTCGCAGCTGTCGGCGTGTCTTCGATTATTATCACAGGTGGCAGGAGGAACAAGACTTTTGGTCAGGTGAATACAGGGTTATTAATACAAAATCAAATAGGGGTAATGCAGGAGTAGGTTTAATAATGAATAAAAAAATACGAACGCGGGTAAGGTACTTCAAACAACATAGTGAACGCATTATTGTGGCCAAGATAGATACGAAGCCCACGCCTGGGACAGTAGCACAAGTTTATATGCCAACTAGCTCCGCAGACGACGAAGAGATTCATGAAATGTAATGTGAGATAAAACAAATTATTCAGATAGGGAAGGGAGACGAAAATTTAATAGTCATGGGTGACTGGAACTCGACAGTACGAAAAGGAAGAGAAGGAAACGTAGTAGGGGAATATGGAATGGGAGTAAGGAATGAAAGAAGAAGCCGCCTGGTAGAATTTTGCATTGAGTATAACTTAATCATAGCTAACACTTGGTTCAAGAATCATGAAAGATGGCTGTATATATGGAAGAAGCCCGGAGATACTGGAAGGTGTCAGATACATTATATAATGGTAAGACACAGATTAAGGAACCAGGTTTTAAATTGTAAGACATTTCCAGGGGCATATATGGACTCTCGCCACAATATATTGGTTATGAACTGTAGATCAAAACTGAAGAAACTGCAAAAAGGTGGTAAATTGAGGAGATGGGACCTAGATAAACTGAAAGAACCAGAGGTTGTAGAGAGCTTCAGGGAGAGCATTAGGGAACGATTGACAAGAATGGGGGAAAGAAATACAGTAGAAGAAGAATTGGTACCTTTGAGAGACGAAATAGTGAAGGTAATACAAAAATGCAGTAAATGAAGCAGGCAAAAAGGAATTCAAACGTCTCAAAAATGAGATCGACAGGAAGTGAAAAATGGCTAAGCAGGGATGGCTAGAGGACAAATGCAAGGATGTAGAGGCGCATTTCAATAGGGGTAAGATAGATACTGCCTACAGGAAAATTAAAGAGACCTTTGGAGAAAATAGAACCACTTGCATGAATATCAAGAGCTCAGATGGAAATCAAGTAATAAGCAAGGAACGGAAAGCAGAAAGGTGGAAGGGTAAATAGAGGGTCTATACAAGGGCGATGTTCTTTAAGATAATAAAATAGAAATGGAAGAGAATGTAGATGAAGGTGTAATAGGAGATATGATACTGCGTGAAGAGTTTGACAGAGCACTGAAAGACCTAAGTCGAAACAAGGCCTCGGGAGAAGACAACATTCCATTAGAACTACTTACAGCCTTTGGAGAGCCAGTCCTGACAAACTCTACCATCCGGTGAGCAAGATGTATGAGACAGGTCAAATACCCTCAGACTTCAATAAGAATATAATAATGCCAATCCCTAAGAAGGCAGATCTTGACAGATGTGAAAATTACCGAACTATCAGTTTAATAAGTTACAGCTGCAAACTACTAACGCGAATTCTTTACAGACGAATGGAAAAAAATGGTAGAAGCCGACCTCCGGGAAGATCAGTTTGGTTTCCGTAGAAATGTTGGAACACGTAAGGCAATACTGACCCTACGACTTATCTTAGAAAATATATTAAGGAAAGGCAAACCTACGTTTCTAGCATTTGTAGACTTAGAGGAAGCTTTTGTCAATGTTGACTGGAATACTCTCTTTCAAATTCTGAAAGTAGCAGGGATAAAATACAGGGAGCAAAAGGCTACTTACTATTTGTACAGAAACCAGATGGCAGTTATAAGAGTAGAGGGACATGAAAGAGAAGCAGTGGTTGGGAAGAGAGTGAGACAGGGTTGTAGGCTATCCCCGATGTTATTCAATCTGTATATTGAGCGAGCAGTAAAGGAAACAAAAGAAAAATTCGGAGTAGGAATTAAAATCCATGGAGAAGAAACTAAAACTTTGAGGTTTGCCGATGACACTGTAATTCTGTCAGAGACAGCAAAGGACCTGGAAGAGCAGCTGAACGGAATGGACAGCGTCTTGAAAGGAGGACATAAGATGAACATCAACAAAAGTAAATCAAGGATAATGGAATGTAGTCGAATTGAATCTGGTGATGCGGCGGGAATTAGATTAGGAAATGAGAGGCTTAAAGTAGTAAATGAGTTTTGCTATTTGGGGCTCAAAATAGCTGATAATGGTTGAAGTAGAGAGGATATAAAATGAAGACTGGCAATGGCAAGGAAAGTGTTTCTGAAGAAGAGAAATTTGTTAACATCGAGTATTGATTTAAGTGTTAGGAAGCCGTTTCTGAAAGTATTTGTATGGAGTGTAGCCATGTATGGAAGTGAAACGTGGACGATAAATAGCTTAAACAAGAAGAGAATAGAAGCTTTCGAAATGTGGTGCTACAGAAGAATGCTGAAAATAGGTGGGTAGATCACATAAATAATGAGGAGATATTGAATAGAATTGGAGAGAAGAGAAATTTGTGGCACAACTTGACTAGAAGAAGGGATCGGTTGGTAGGGCATTTTCTGAGGCATCAAGGGATCACCAATTTAGTATTGGAGGGCAGCGTGGAGGGTAAAAATCGTAGAGGGAGACCAAGAGATGAATACACTAAACAGATTCAGAAGGATGTATGTTGCAGTAAGTACTGGTAGATGAAGAAGCTTGCACAGGATAGAGTAGCATGGAGAGCTGCATCAAACCAGTCTCTGGACTAAAGACCACAACAAAAACTCATGCAAGAGCAGGAGAATGTCTCCCATAGAATAATACTGCTCCCACCAGCCTGCGCCCGTGGCGCGCTGCACGTTTCGAGCTGCCGTTCACATCGATGTCGACGTTTGTGGAGACAATCGTCGACCTAGTGTAACAAAAATGTGATTCACTCGAAGATCTGACACGTTTCCGTTGATTGACAGTCGAATCTCGACGGTCCAGAGCCCATAGAAACCATAATGGACAAAGTCGTTGGGTCAACATCTGAACACATAGGGGTGGTCGGCTGCGGAACTCCATGATTAACGATGTACGATGAACGGTGTGCTCCGAAACACTTGTGTGTGCTTCATCATCGTGCTCTTTCGACTAAGATGCCACAGATCACCATCTATCCAACTTTACAGAGCGGACAAGCCTCCGAACCCCATGTTCTGGGAAGAGTAGTGGACGTCCAACCATTTAGCGCTTAATAGTAGTTTCACTGTGCATCTACCTCATTCCCTAAGTGCTCACGACAGTAGAACGTGAACATTCGACCAGCTGTGCCATCATACAATGTAAACTTTCACGGCAGGTATTGTCCTCACTTAAAACTTCCGGGCTGATAGGCCGTGGTCGAAGTATAAAACTGTCTCCTGACGTTTCGTCTCCGACTGCGGGAGACATCCTCGGAGGTAAAGCGGCGAACCGCTTTACCTCCGAGGATGTCTCCCGCAGTCGGAGACGAAACGTCAGGAGACAGTTTTATACTTCGACCACGGCCTATCAGCCCGGAAGTTTTAAGTGAGAGCTGTGCCATTTTCGAGATACTTGTTCAGAGGCTCTGTCAAAGTCACTCAGCTCAACTGATTCCTCCACTTGCAGCCCATATCTTCGCTAGAATAATCCCCCGAACGTGTCTGCTCCGCTTACATACTTTTGTTACCGCGTCAAGTGCTCGCAACACCATCAGGAGGTATCCAACGTTGCGGGGGCAGTCGTCATAATGTTTCGGCTCATCAGTGTAAATATATCTTCGTAGAGTTCTATTGTTTTTATGTAGCCCTTTTTTAGAGTTAATTCCTGCGCGAACGTTTGCTCAGCCGTGATTTGATACATTTGTTAATGCTGCCAAATGCTCTTCATGTCGCCACAATCATGAGTTGCCCTAAGATATTTTTAAAAATAATTTTGTTGGATGGTATTCACAGTCATACAAACGTTGTTGAAAGACATCATGACCATTTTCAATTTTAATACTACGAGAAATTTATTACAGATCAAAACTTTAAAAGTTTCAAAAACTACATCATCACATGCATTGGCTCAGCATATAGCGTAGTTGGCATCTTTTGCATGTTGTTGTGGTCTCCAGACCGAAGACCAGTTTGATGCAGCTCTCAACGCAAGTGTATGCTATGTTAGTCTCTTCGTCTCTGTGTAACTGCCACGACTTACTGCCATTTGAACATTGCTCTATAATCTCTACAACCCCGAATCCCCCCTCCCCCCCACCCCTCCTTCCCCGTCCCATGTTTAGTTTCCCTCCATTACCAAACTGACGATTACTTGATGCCTCATGATACGTACTATTAACCGATACCTTCTTTTAGTCAAGTTGTGCCATTAATTTCCTTTTTCCCCAGTTCAATTCAGTACCTTCTCATTACAATTTTATTTTTGTGCGATCCATAGGGGCCACAGCCTCAACGTGTTTCGAGAATGAAAACGTAGTCTAGGTAGCCTGTATGCTTGTTATTATCCATGCGATGAGCCAGTTTCAAAAATGGTATTTTTGTAGCATATATCTTAAGCTTCCAGCTATATTTTACGTTATAATATATCGTTGGTACATGTAGACAGGAATACATCTTACTTCTGTGCGTATGTTGTACAAAACAGTAGACTATTGTACATGGTTACGTCTATTAGCTGACAGGAACAGAAAGACGTCATCTCATAACATAGTCAATTTGGTGAAAAGACGTCTGTCGGTTTGTGTCATCTAATAGACGTGTCATCTCACCAAACTGACTATACTATGAGATGACATGTTGCTATTTGTGCCAGCTAATAGACGTAGCCATGTACAACAGAGTGTTGTTTTTGTGCCACATATGCATGGAAGTAAAATGTATTGCTGTCCGCATGTACCAGCAATGTATCATAATGTAAAATGTAGCTGGAAGCTTAAGATACGTGCTTGGAAATGACCAAAGGTTGAATTTGGCCAATCTCATAGATAATAAAAAGAATACAGCCCACCTGGACTATGTTTTTATTCTCAAGACTTCCTCATTAGTTGTACAGTCTACACGTCAAATCGTCAGCATTTTTTGTAGCACAATATTTCTTACCTGAAATGTTAATCGTACACCTTTCGTTTCTGCACGAGGCTACTCTAGACATACTTTAAAGAAAATACTTTCTAACATTTAAATTTATTTGTGTAGCCTTAAATTATCAGTAAAGGACATAGCGGTCTTATAGTAAATTATGCAAATTTAAAAAAAACATATCAAACAAAAAGCTTAACTGCGTCGGACAATAAAACACGACGGCTAGTTTCGATTGTGTATAACAACCACCTTCAGAGAGTGAATACGCATTGCACAGTATCAGAAGTGACCATCATTAATAAACGTGCATTGGCAGTAAAAAACACAACCAAATTGAGGCAGTGTAGGATATTAAAAACCACAGCCAGACGAAGACAATGTTGATGTTAACAGCATCATCAAGGGCAAGTCAGGTCGTAACCCACACTACTGGCCATCAAAAACACTACACCACGAAGATGACGTGCTACTGACGCGAAATTTAACCGACAGCAAGAAGATGCTGTGATATGCAAATGATTAGCTTTTCAGAGCATTCACACAAGGTTGGCGACAGCTACAAAGTGCTGACATGAGGAAAGTTTCCAGCCGATTTCTCATACACAGACAGCAGTTGACTGGCGTTGCCTGGTGAAACGTTGTTGTGATGCCTAGTGAAGGAGGAGAAATGCGTACCATCACGTTTCCTACTTTGATAAAGGTCGGATTGTAGCCTATCGCGATTGCGGTTTATCGTATCGCGACATTGTTGCTCGCGTTGGTCGAGATCCAATGACTGTTAGCAGAATATTGGAGTCGGTGGGTTCAGGAGGATAATACGGAACGCCGTGCTGGATCCCAACGGCCTCGTATCACTAGCAGTCGAGATGACAGGCATCTTATCCGCATGGCTGTAACGGATCGTGCAGCCACATCTCGATCCCTGAGTCAACAGATGGCGACGTTTGCAAGACAACAACCATCTGCACGAACAGTTCGACGACGTTTGCAGCAGCATGGACTATCAGCTCGGAGACCATGGCTGCGGTTACCCTTGACGCTGCATTACAGACAGGAGCGCCTGCGATGGTGTACTCATATAAATGACCTAGTAGATAGTGTCGGAAGTTCCATGCGGCTTTTCGCGGATGATGCTGTAGTATACAGAGAAGTTGCAGCATTAGAAAATTGTAGCGAAATGCAGGAAGATCTGCAGCGGATAGGCACTTGGTGCAGGGAGTGGCAACTGTCCCTTAACATAGACAAATGTAATGTATTGCGAATACATAGAAAGAAGGATCCTTTATTGTATGATTATATGATAGCGGAACAAACACTGGTAGCAGTTACTTCTGTAAAATATCTGGGAGTATGCGTGCGGAACGATTTGAAGTGGAATGATCATATAAAATTAATTGTTGGTAAGGCGGGTACCAGGTTGAGATTCATTGGGAGAGTGCTTAGAAAATGTAGTCCAGCAACAAAGGAGGTGGCTTACAAAACACTCGTTCGACCTATACTTGAGTATTGCTCATCAGTTTGGGATCCGTACCAGATCGGGTTGACGGAGGAGATAGAGAAGATCCAAAGAAGAGCGGCGCGTTTCGCCACAGGGTTATTTGGTAAGCGTGATAGCGTTACGGAGATGTTTAATAAACTCAAGTGGCAGACTCTGCAAGAGAGGCGCTCTGCATCGCGGTGTAGCTTGCTCGTCAGGTTTCGAGAGGGTGCGTTTCTGGATGAGGTATCGAATATATTGCTTCTCCCTACTTATACCTCCCGAGGAGATCACGAATGTAAAATTAGAGAGATTAGAGCGCGCACGGAGGCTTTCAGACAGTCGTTCTTCCCGCGAACCATACGCGACTGGAACAGGAAAGGGAGGTAATGACAGTGGCACGTAAAGTGCCCTCCGCCACACACCGTTGGGTGGCTTGCGGAGTATGAATGTAGATGTAGATGTAGATGGGTACACGAATGGCAAAACGTCATTTTTTTGGATGAATCCAGGTTCTGTTTACACCATAATGATGGTCGCATCCGTGTTTGGCGACATCGCGGTAAACGCACATTGGAAGCGTGTATTCGTCATCGCCATACTGGCGTATCACCCGGCGTGATGTTATGGGGTGCCATTGGTTACGCGTCTCGGTCACCTCTTGTTCGCATTGACGGCACTTTGAACAGTGGACGTTACATTTCAAATGTGTTACCACCTGTGGCTCTACCCTTCATTCGACCCCTGCGAAACCCTACATTTTAGTAGGATAATGCACGGCCGCATGTTGCAGGATACAGAAAATGTTCGACTGCTGCCCTGGCCAGCACATTCTCAAGATCTCTCACCAACTGAAAACGTCTGGTCATTGGTGGTCCAGCAACTGGCTCGTCACAATACGCCAGTCACTACTCTTGATGAACTGTGGTATCGTGTTGAAGCTGCATGGGCAGCTGTACCTGTACACGCCATCCAAGCCCTGTTTGACTCTATGCCCAGGCGTATCAAGGTCGTTATTACGGCCAGAGGTGGTTGTTCTGGGTACTGATTTCTCAGGATCTATGCACCCAAATTGTGTGAAAACCTAATCACATGTCAGTTCAAAAAATGGTTCAAATGGCTCTGAGCACTATGGGACTCAACTGCTGAGGTTATTAGTCCCCTAGAACTTAGAACTAGTTAAACCTAACTAACCTAAGGACATCACAAACATCCATGCTCGAGGCAGGATTCGAACCCGCGACCGTAGCGGTCTTGCGGTTCCAGACTGCAGCGCCTTTAACCGCACGGCCACTTCGGCCGGCTCACATGTCAGTTCTAGTATAATGTATTTGTCCAATGAATACCCGTTTATCATCTGCATTTCTTCTTGGTGTTGCAGTTTTAATGGCCAGTAGTGTACTTTTGGTGGGGCAGAAACGACATGCACTGTTCCAAAGAGAAGGCCGCTTAAAGCAGTTCCTTTCTACGATTTAGGTTATATGGAATCTTTTTCTTCTTCAGTTATAAAAATACGCCTTCACTGACATTTGAATGTGGCAGAAATAGAATATTACAGTGTGTCCATAAGGTCATGGTGCAGTTTTAATCGATAACAGAAAAGCAATGAAACATGACAAAAATGCAAAAAAAAGACGAAACTGAAAGAGAAACTCTCTAAGTGTGTGTATCTGTTCAGTGCAGTTCGATGTTGCTTCCATTTGTAGACCCACACACAGTTAAACGATATTCTAGTTCTTCCTACACATGTCTAAGGGCATGTGATGTAACAGAGTCATTTGTAGCTCACTGTACACACGTTACTTCGCATAACACTGAAAGCAAAAGTTTAATGGCTTTACGTCCAAGGATCGTGGTGGCCATGACTAAAAATATTCCCTCCCCCCCCCCCCCATCCTATTTACCGCCGGGGAAATTTTGTATCCGGAAACTCACGAACGCTGTTCACGTAATGTGGAGGCGCACCGTCTTATTGAAAGATGACACCTTCTGGAAACTGTGCCACTGCATACAATTCCAACCCGTCAAGCTAGTTGTTTGACATCACAGTCTGCTCTGCACAAAGAAAAATAGGCCTATAACTTTATCATGTATCAGGGCACACCACACAGTCACCTTAGGAGTGTTACGTTCTTCGTCAATGTAGGCACGAGGATTTTCAGAGGTCCATATTCTGACATTATAGCGATGATCATGACCACAGACATATAATACGGCCTCACAGCGAAACACAATGTTCTTCGTAAATCGTTCATCGTAGTCGATTTCACTAAACTCGAATCGTTTGTGTCTATCAGTCGATTCGATAGCGTGTAACAACTGCAATTTGTAACCGGAAAAACTGAGGCTTTTCTTTAAATCCTTATGAACTGCAGTCTTTCTTAGGCCTAATTCTCAAGCAGATGCACTCACCGATTATTTGGGGCACCTTAGGTAGCTATCGCGTATAGCTTACACGGAGTCGTTCCTTAGCGGAGGCCTACCAGAACGGGGTTTCTTTAACGTTGTCACAGAGAGGTTAGGATGCTATAATTTTTGTGCACAGTGGGTACGGAACGTCTAACCGATGTTCACAAAACTGCAAGAATGGGGTGGCCCTGACATTCCTCCAGCGCTACCATGAAGAGTCGGAGGAATTTCTGAACAGTATCTTCACTGGCGCAGTACGTGAACTCAAACTAAAAAACAGTCCGAACAGAGAATGCGTACTCACAAGCCTAATAAGTTCAAAAAATTCAAGCGAGTTCTGTCAAAAGCGAAAAATGGTGGTTAAAGTTTTTGGAACTGCTAAGGAACTTTGACAATTGATTTATTTACGATAACGCTTAAGAACACGGCAATATCACTGACGTGATTGTCGAGGGAATCATTCTGTTTCACGGCAATCCACAATCCTATACTGCAAATCGAAGGATAAAAAACTCCGACTTTTCGGCGGAGATTTTTTAACATCCTTCTTACAACCCGGAGCTGGCACCAAGAGAATTTCATCCATTCGCCAAGATGAAGTCCTGACTGACTACTCAGCATTTCGAAACCGATGATGAGTCAAATGTGCTGTCAACAACTGGCTGCAACACCAAGCGGCACTATTCTTCGATGACATGATGATGATGATGATGATTGGTTTGTGGGGCGCTCAACTGCGCGGTCATCAGCGTCCGTACGAAGTCCCAATTTGAACACAGTCCAATTTTTACACAACCCTATCTAACCACTGTCACGAACGATGATTAAATGATGAGGACAACACAAACACCCAGTCTCCGGGCAGAGAAAATCCCCAACCTGGCCGGAAAACGAACCCGAGACCTCGTGATCCAGATTATTCTTCGATGAAGGGAGACACAAGCTGGCGTCACGGTATGTCAAAAATGTCAACTATGTGGAGAAGTAATATCAGCTTGTAACTCCAGATTGTATATAAAGTAATTTTATTTTCTGATGATCAATGAAGGCCCTAGTACGGGAATAATAGCTGATAACCTCGAACTTTTGAGAGAGATAACAGTATTCATTCCGGTTCCCTGTGCTACCGATTCGAGCCGATTTTCAACGAAAAATGTAGTGTCTTGTTCTCCAATGCGCAATTCAAACCACGAGACCTGTTCTTGAAAACACCATGCTGGTATCGATAGAGTCTGGGATTGTCAACCATCCCGCTAAGACGGCAGGAAACGCAGATAATTTTTAGTGCCAGCCACAGCAAACAATGTATTCCGCTGACAGCCGTTGAATTGCCCTTGGCCACTCGCCACAGTTATCCAGTTATTTCCGCTTATCGGAAGGTCACGGCAACTAAACCGTCCAGATAACACCGACACCGAAACAGCTGTGCTTGAAGGCTGAGTTTATAACTTCGAAACCTTTGCAGAGCGTGGTGTTCTCATGCCTGTTGATGTGATAAAAATTGCAGCTTATTCCAACAGTGAATGAAATCCGCAGTAGAGTCGTGTTTACAAATAATGAGTGTAACGCACAGGCTAATTACAGAACAGCCTTATTTGTGGTATAGTAAAACAGTACGTAATTCTAATGCTAAATTAGAAAGCAGTTCTGCATAAAACAAGCGAGTTTCAAAATACGGTATACTCTGAAAGGTATCTCAAGTAAACACCCTCTGTTTCTTCAGGGTACTTTCGCCGTCCCAGAAATATTCTGGTCGATGAGAAGCACACAGTGTGTAAACAGCACGTCTGCTAACATTGGGTGATGACGGTTAGTTTCGTGGCTAAATTTATCAAGTTCACTGTGGAACACTCAGAACTTATAATCAACATCAAGAGTCTCTGTTGGCTTTGCAGCTGATGGGATGTTGTAGTATCAAGGCAGAAACAATGACGAAACAGTCAAGTGACCTTTATTTGTCTATTTGGTCCCGTATATACGGAATGAATCACCTAAAACTTGCACCACAAATACTGCAGAAATGGAAAGTTCTGATGTGCGGTTTTCGCAGAATGGATTGATAGTCAAGGGCTCATATTTTCAATAAACAGATCGTAATAATACTTAGTAAATATGCTTGTGTAAACATATTCTTTTTAAATGGAACATTGCTTGTTGACATTAACAAACTAAAAGTAGAGTAAATTAGAATGCCAATCATGTTTGCTGCAGGAGTCTGGTGCGAGTCGCTTACGACATATGGTGTTGTGAAACGTTTCAACAACGACACTTCTTTGTGTCATTCATGTGTAATTGCTATGTACGATACTGTTATATTTGATTACAGTGTCCTCCTGTGTTCCTTGACTGCATTGTGACTTGCTTCACAGTTAGTGCGTGACAGTCCAAGCAGTAGGCCGTGGGTGCACGATGTTATTTAACAATGCAGAAAAAGCCGGAATGCCGACGTGCTCATGGTGTATGGAGATTGTAGGAAGCATATACACTCCTGGAAATTGAAATAAGAACACCGTGAATTCATTGTCCCAGGAAGGGGAAACTTTATTGACACATTCCTGGGGTCAGATACATCACATGATCACACTGACAGAACCACAGGCACATAGACACAGGCAACAGAGCATGCACAATGTCGGCACTAGTACAGTGTATATCCACCTTTCGCAGCAATGCACGCTGCTATTCTCCCATGGAGACGATCGTAGAGATGCTGGATGTAGTCCTGTGGAACGGCTTGCCATGCCATTTCCACCTGGCGCCTCAGTTGGACCAGCGTTCGTGCTGGACGTGCAGACCGCGTGAGACGACGCTTCATCCAGTCCCAAACATGCTCAATGGGGGACAGATCCGGAGATCTTGCTGGCCAGGGTAGTTGACTTACACCTTCTAGAGCACGTTGGGTGGCACGGGATACATGCGGACGTGCATTGTCCTGTTGGAACAGCAAGTTCCCTTGCCGGTCTAGGAATGGTAGAACGATGGGTTCGATGACGGTTTGGATGTACCGTGCACTATTCAGTGTCCCCTCGACGATCACCAGTGGTGTACGGCCAGTGTAGGAGATCGCTCCCCACACCATGATGCCGGGTGTTGGCCCTGTGTGCCTCGGTCGTATGCAGTCCTGATTGTGGCGCTCACCTGCACGGCGCCAAACACGCATACGACCATCATTGGCACCAAGGCAGAAGCGACTCTCATCGCTGAAGACGACACGTCTCCATTCGTCCCTCCATTCACGCCTGTCGCGACACCACTGGAGGCGGGCTGCACGATGTTGGGGCGTGAGCGGAAGACGGCCTAACGGTGTGCGGGACCGTAGCCCAGCTTCATGGAGACGGTTGCGAATGGTCCTCGCCGATACCCCAGGAGCAACAGTGTCCCTAATTTGCTGGGAAGTGGCGGTGCGGTCCCCTACGGCACTGCGTAGGATCCTACGGTCTTGGCGTGCATCCGTGCGTCGCTGCGGTCCGGTCCCAGGTCGACGGGCACGTGCACCTTCCGCCGACCACTGGCGACAACATCGATGTACTGTGGAGACCTCACGCCCCACGTGTTGAGCAATTCGGCGGTACGTCCACCCGGCCTCCCGCATGCCCACTATACGCCCTCGCTCAAAGTCCGTCAACTGCACATACGGTTCACGTCCACGCTGTCGCGGCATGCTACCAGTGTTAAAGACTGCGATGGAGCTCCGTATGCCACGGCAAAATGGCTGACACTGACGGCGGCGGTGCACAAATGCTGCGCAGCTAGCGCCATTCGACGGCCAACACCGCGGTTCCTGGTGTGTCCGCTGTGCCGTGCGTGTGATCATTGCTTGTACAGCCCTCTCGCAGTGTCCCGAGCAAGTATGGTGGGTCTGACACACCGGTGTCAATGTGTTCTTTTTTCCATTTCCAGGAGTGTAGTTCGTTCTTGTACGGTGTGTGCGGCAAGATAACCCAACATATGTCAACCATCTCAACAATTTTATCAACTTCTTCAACTACACTACTGGCCATTAAAATTGCTACACCAAGAAGAAATGCAGATGATAAACGGGTATTCATAGGACAAATATATTATACTAGAATTGACATGTGATTACATTTTCATGCAATTTGGGTGCGTAGATCCTGAGAAATCAGTACCCAGAACAACCACCTCTGGCCGTAATAACGGCCTTGATACGCCTGGGCATTGAGTCAAACACAGCTTGGATGGCGTGTACAGGTACAGCTGCCCATGCAGCTTCAACACGATACCACAGTTCATCAAGAGTAGTGACTGGCGTATTGTGACGAGCCAGTTGCTCGGCCACCATTGACCAGACGTTTTCAATTGGTGAGAGATCTGGAGAATGTGCTGGCCAGGGCAGCAGTCGGAATTCAGAAAGGCCCGTACAGGACCCGCAACATGTAGTCGTGCATTATCCTGCTCAAATGTAGGGATCGAATGAAGGGTAGAGCCACGGGTTGTAACATATATGAATTGTAACGTCCACTGTTCGAAGTGCCGTCAATGCGAACAAGAGGTGGCACTCCATACCATCACGCCGGGTGATACGCCAGACGGCGATGACGAATACACGCTTCCAACGTGCGTTCACCGCGATGTCACCAAACACGGATGCGACCATCATGACGCTGTAAACAGAACCTGGATTCATCCGAACAAATGACGTTTTGCCATTCGTGCACCCAGGTTCGTCGTTGAGTACACCATCGCAGGCGCTTCTGTCTGTGATGCAGCGTCAAGGGTAACAGCAGCCATGGTCTCCGAGCTGATAGTCCATGCTGCTGCAAACGTCGTCGAACTGTTCGTGCAGATGGTTGTTGTCCTGCAAATGTCCCCATCTGTTGACTCAGGGATCGAGACTGCTAGTGATACGAGACCGTTGGGATCCAGCACGGCGTTCCGTATTACCCTCCTGAACCCATCGATTCCATGTTCTGCCAACAGTCATTGGATCTCGACCAACGCGAGCAGCAATGTCGCGATGCGATAAACCGCAATCGTGATAGGCTACAATCCGACCTTTATCAAAGTCGGAAACGTGATGGTACGCATTTCTCCTCCTTACACGAGGCATCACAACAACATTTCACCAGGCAACGCCGGTCAACTGCTGTTTGCATATGAGAAATCGGTTGGAAACTTTCCTCATGTCAGCACGTTGTAGGTGTCGCCACCGGTGCCAACCTTGTGTGAATGCTCTGAAAAGCTAATCATTTTCATATCACAGCATCTTCTTCCGTCGGTTAAATTTCGCGTCTGTAGCACGTCATCTTCGTGGTGTAGCAGTTTTAATGGCCAGTAGTGTAGTTACGCGAAGGTGGTGGTGTAACACCTAGACAAAGTAAAAGAAGGAAACAAGTGACGTCAGAAGATGGGGAAAGTAATATCCTTGCTGCTATTTCAGTTGATCCGCACTTTTGTTCCTGCACACGAGGAAGTGACGTTATTCAGGCAAGTGTCCTACGTATCCTCCGTCGACATAGGTTTTCCATCAACCCACTCTACATGAAGAACTCCAGGGAAACGACTATGCGAATCGTGTTTACTTCTGTACATTGGCATTCAGGCAGGATACTCCAGATGTACCACGTATCTTGTTTAGCGATGAAGCGAAAGTTACCAAGCATGGCCAGGTAAACTGCCGAGCTCTGTTGGTCTGTTGACAATCCCCGTTGGCTTCGTCAGGTGGAACGTCCGTGGAGTGTAAACGACCGGTGTGGCGTAGCGAACCATCAGCTCATAGGCCCATGTTTCATACACTGAATACTGAACTCCCACAAGTATCGAAGCAGCCTAACAGATCATCTTCCAAGGATGCTAGAAGACGCTTCTCTACAGCCTAGCAGGAATCCGTGGTACAGGAATGGTAGCTGTCCACTCCACAGCGCACGAAGCACTACTGCATGTAACACTCGTCTCCACATCGTTGGATTGGATGCAGAGGACCTGTTTCTTGGCCGGCCCGTTCCCCATATTTCTGGCCTGTAGACTTCTTTCTGTGGGGAAAGCTGAAAGACGCTGTCTACGAGGACATACCGACTACACCCGCAGCCTGCTCAACGGACATTTCGGATGAATTGCTATCACGCGTGCAGCAGTCTTTCCATATCAGATTGGAAGCATGTATTGTCTCTGTACGCAGTTGTGTTATTCTTTAGTGTGTGCTACAAGAGGTATTGTACAAGTGTCGAAGTGAGAACTTTTCAAAATACGATATCTCGTAAACGACTTGCACTGGATTCCTGCAACAAACACCACTGACAATCTAATTTATCACACTTTCAGTTTATTAATGTCAATACACATAGTTCTATTTAAGCGTTTTCTAAGCATTATTACAATTTGTTCATTGGTTGAAAACATGAACCACTGACTACCAATCCATTCTGTGAAAACCTCAGATCGATAGCACTTTCCATTTCCGCAGTACTTGCTGAGCAAGGTCTAGGTGATTCACCCTGGATATACAGGTCAGGTATAAACTAGAGCAGGTGGTAATTTTCGTTTGTTTATAGTATGCATTCCAATATAATTTATGTGATCTATTTTGAAAGAATAATATATTCCAGCTAATCTCTAATTATCACGGCACTACTACTTACTAACTAAATTTATCTTTGTACTCTCTTAACTGTTTGTTAAGATGCCAGACCTTCCTTTAGTAGCTTCTACTGCTTTTATGCTAACTTACACGGAAATGTTTACACTGACGAGTCATAAATTATGACCACTGCCCAAGGAGGGATTGATTACCACTTGGTTGTGTTGCAGTACGTGGCAGCGGAAAGGAAAGTACAGAAGCGGAACAGAAGCGAATGGGAAATTATTATAGTCCAAGCATTAAGAAGTGACTGCAAAAATTACTACATGAAAATATGAGCGTATAGGAAATTAAATGTTAAACAGAGTTTCTTTTTCATGAAACTTGATCCAAGGTGGCGAACATGGTCAAAATAATCCAGAAAGTTACAATAATTAGTGGAAACCTACAGCTCCAATCGGAAAATGTTAAACGAGAAGGTAGTAAAGAAAAAAAATTCTATCGATTGCCCTTTCCTAAGTATCGATTTCTATCTTATGTTTCGAGATATATCGAAAACACCATTGAACGTCGCATTTAATACAACTCGTTAAAATTCACGTTCCCATACTTGACATTTACGATAAGTATAGGCCACGGTAATTCATAAAAGTGTTTATTTGAAAAGTTAAAAAGTGTTTATTAATTTTCTACGCATAACGATTTTTTAATAAAAACGCGTTCTCGATAATTCGCTAAATCCTCTCCATTATGCTCTGTGAAACATTCACGTGGGCATCCATGTGTGCGGTGGAGCTCGTACGAGGCACTATGACGGCCAAGGAGTATAGTATACTGGTTGTAGACCACGTACACCGCTTCATGACGCTCGTGTTTCCGGACAGCAGTGGCATTTTTCAACAAGCTAATGCGCCTTGTCACAAGGCGAGAAGGGTGATGGACTGGTTCGAGGAGCACAGTTGCAAGTTCCAATAGATACGCGAGGATTGGCTCCCCATCTCGCCAGATCTGAACCCAGTCGAACACATCTGGGATGTGATTGGACTTGGCATCAGAGATAATCGCCACCTCTCCGGAATTTACGGGAATTAGAAGACTTGTGTGTGCAGATCTGTAGCCAACTCCCTCCATTGAGCTACCATTGCCTCATTGTTCCCATATCACGACGTGTTGCCGCTGTTATCCGTGCCAACGGAGGACATATCGGCTATCATGCAAGTGGTCATAATGTTGTGGCTGATCAGTGTAAATGACCCGCGCTTGCATAATGTTCGATACCTCAGCTTCAGGACGACTTACAAAAATCTATCTGTAGTTACTCTGAGGTACCTTGATGAAGTAAACACGAGGAGTTTAGTGTTTAACGTCCCTTCGACAGTGTGAACATTAGAGACGGAAGTAGACACGTATGTTATAGTCATTTTCGCCTATTTCCTATACGTTCAGCTAATAATTGTTGCTTATCATTAGGTCGTCACAGAATACTTGGGCTGTTATAGCGGCGATGGGAACCACAGATGGGGAAATAGCTTATTATGGTCTGATACATGGTAACGAGCAGCTCGGAAACTACGAAGCTGGTCGCCTGTTCGCATGCATCAACGGAAAGTGGTTGAAGGACGGTGAAACTATGAATACGGGACAGTGTGTTGGACGAACGCTTCTCATCACAGAACGTCAAGGTCGAGAGCTTGTCTACTCTGTAAAACAGTACAAGCTGTGATCTCTGACAGATGTGACTACAGAGTACAGTGGCGGAGATGGCACAAGCCTTCCGGATCACACCGCCTTCTGCACATTGTTGAACATGGGACTCTGCAGCAGACGACCACTGCGTTTCCCCACGTTCGCACCGCACCACGGACGTAGGCTGGTGGGGTACTATTACGCTAAAGGGGAGATTCACCTGGACCGCCATGGGACGTATGGTAGCAATCGAAGGAAGGCACCACACAGTTGTGGATTATGTGAACACTGTTGCACACTGCCTTAATCGCTTTATGACTGGTTGCAGCGCCAGACGACCTGCAAAGGATCGAAAATTGGTGCAGGGGCTGGCAGATGACCCAGAACGTAAACAATTGTCGTGTATTGCACTTATATGGGTGTAGAGATCCTTTACTGTTCAATTACACTATTCGTGACAAACCACTGGAAAAAAGTAACTGCAGAAAAATACCGCCCTGTGACGTCTCCTGGCAAGACATTTACAAAATCATCATAATATATAAAAAATAAACATTTATCTGTATTATTATTATTTCATTACTGTATGAATGGTTGTAGATTATATATAAAAGGAAATAACAATTTTTCATTTTTATGTTTGTGCAGTATTTATGTATCTCTATTTCACAAATAACGTCTGTCGTCGGCGAATGTATGTATCGGAGCAGACAATGATAATTAAAAATAATTAGAAAGATGCATATTAAATTGCCTATAAATAGTGGGGATTAAAATATTACTGTCTCTGTCTTCTTGTAGCCGTTAAAGTTGTAAGAGCCTGTGACGCTCGCTTGAATGCATAGGTAGCCTTCGTTTGTCCTTTGATCGAGAAAGACGCCATGGGAGACTGATATTTGTAAGAGGTGTGTACTTTCAATTTATGTTGAATTTTTGAATATAGAAATTGTTAAAATTATTACCTGTAATGATCTATTGCTAGCTTGCCCAAGATTTCATTCCACATTCTTAGTCGTTTTCAGCATATTAGGAATTTTTCATGACGCAGAGCCGTGCAGCGATGGCGGGAACCGCTGCCGCGGCAAATTCAAATGAAACTGAATGAAAGCAGTTTTCCCGCAGTATTGGTGGTAGGTAACGGTACATTAAAATTATCTCTTTCGGCCTCCTGGAGCCTTCAGAGGGAAAATGTCATTTTCAGGTGTACATGCGCAGCTGCTATTATGTTATCAGTTACGTAAATAATTCATGAGTGATAAAATTTTACTTGTGTGTGATCAAAGACTGCTGTGCGAAACCTGTTCTGGCTACTAACATAAAAATCAAATTTCATTTTTTTTTAGTTTCATGCTCTCATGTTAGTCATGGCAGTTAAAAGTGTTCATATATTAAAAAGAAAAAGCCACTGCAGATTTTACGTTTTGTGAACATTACACACTGTAACTCCCGTACAGGTAGTAAGAGTAATTTTCTGTGCATTCAACAGATGAAAGTAGTGAAGGGCATTTTTTAATTCCATAATTAGTTACAGTAATGATACCGTGTTCCATATCTAACAAGCCAGATCAGTGTTATGTAAAAATAGATTGCAAATTAAAGATCGTACGTCCACAGCAGGAAATCTTTCAGTGTTTTGCGTATCCCCACATAATAGGTCAAAGTGAATAAAGTTAAAACATTTTCACCTGGAGAAACTAATAGTGAGAATCGTATTGTATCTGTCGTGCTCGCAACAATAAGCAATATAAAATTAATTAAAATTTTATGCCATATAAACTGCATATAAAGTAAAAAGGATGTGCGGCGGGGACTACGCGACAGCCCGGAGACACCTAAGGTGAAATGACCGTATAAAACACTGGAAAAAGCATATACGAGGCTGAGAGTCATTGGAAGAAAAGGATATGAAATTCATTCAAGAATAAAGTGGCTTAGGAAACTCTCGTTTGATCAGTTCCTGACTGATGTTCGTTAGCGTGGGAGCTTTACCAAGTAGGATTAACAGAAGAGATCAATCAAGCGAAGAGGAGTGACGCGTTTCGTCACGGGGCTGTTTATTCAGCTGGAGGACGTTACGCAGTTGCTCAACGAACTCCAGTGGCAGACACAACTAGAGAGGCATTGTGTATCACGGTGAAGTGCACTGTAGAAATTTCGATAGCGTGCGTTCGAAGAAGAACCGAGCAGCAAATTACTGCCGGCCGAAGTGGCCGTGCGGTTAAAGGCGCTGCAGTCTGGAGCCGCAAGACCGCTACGGTCGCAGGTTCGAATCCTGCCTCGGACATGGATGTTTGTGCTGTCCTTAGGTTAGTTAGGTTCAACTAGTTCTAAGTTCTAGGGGACTAATGACCTCAGCAGTTGAGTCCCATAGTGCTCAGAGCCATTTTTTTGAACAAATTACTTCCTCCTACAAACGTCTAGGAACATTATCACAACGTAAAAACCACAGCTTTACCAACAATCCTTCATCCTACGTGACAGGAAACAAGGGAAAGGATAGTGGTACAAGAAGTACCCTCCTCCACACACCACAAATTGACTTGTAAGGTGCAGATGTAGATGTCCTCCCCGACGGCGGTGGGGGCTTGCAGCAGGATAACTGCTAGTGTCACAAGGCCAGAATACGAGCTACAGTGATTTAAGGACCACGATAGTGCACTCACATATCCTGGGCGCCACATTCTCCTGACCGGAGCCCGATTGGCCATATCCGGTGCCAGCTCCGTGCCGATATACCACCGGCTGGGCTGGTAGCTCGAATTTACGGGAACTGCGTGACCTCCACCTGCGAAAACCGACCAAGGACCTTTCGAATCTAAGCCCAAAGAATCGCAGTTGTGTTGTTTTCCAAACATGGACCACCACCGCTTTTAAGCAGATGATCGTAATAATTTGGCCAATCAGTGTATGTTAAAAATATGCCTTCCGTATTTTCTTAGTCTCCGCAGCTCGTGGTCTTGCGGTAGCGCTCCCGCTTCCCACCCACGGGATTCCGGATTCGATTCCCAGCGGGGTTAGGGTTTCCTCCTGCCTTGAGATGACTGGCTGTTGTTGGGTCGTCTTCATCATCATCATTCATCCCCATTACGGTCGGAGGAAGGCAATGGTAAACCACCTCCACTAGGACCTTGCCTAGAACAGTGGTGCGAGTCTCCCGCATCGTCCCCTACTCTCCTCGGAGTATGGGACCTCCACTAGGGCCTTGCCTAATACAGTGGTGCGGGTCTCCCGCATCGTCCCCTACTCTCCTCGGATTATGGCTCTAGGGCCTTGCCTAATACAGTGGTGCGAGTCTCCCGCATCGTCCCCTACTCTCCTCGGAGTATGGGACCTCCTCTAGGGCCTTGCCTAATACAGTGGTGCGAGTCTCCCGCATCGTCCCCTACTCTCCTCGGATTATGGGACCTCCTCTAGGGCCTTGCCTAATACAGTGGTGCGAGTCTCCCGCACCGTCCCCTACTCTCCTCGGATTATGGGACCTCCACTAGGGCCTTGCCTAATACAGTGGTGCAGGTCTCCCGCATCGTCCCCTACTCTCCTCGGATTATGGGACCTCCACTAGGGCCTTGCCTAATACAGTGGTGCGGGTCTCCCGCATCGTCCCCTACCCTCCTCGGAGTATGGGACCTCCTCTAGGGCCTTGCCTAATACAGTGGTGTGAGTCTCCCGCATCGTCCCCTACTCTCCTCGGATTATGGGACCTCCACTAGGGCCTTGCCTAATACAGTGGTGCGGGTCTCCCGCATCGTCCCCTACTCTCCTCGGAGTATGGGACCTCCACTAGGGCCTTGCCTAATACAGTGGTGCGAGTCTCCCGCATCGTCCCCTACTATCCTCGGAGTATGGGACCTCCTCTAGGGCCTTGCCTAATACAGTGGTGCGAGTCTCCCGCATCGTCCCCTGCACTCCTCGGATTATGGGACCTCCACTAGGGCCTTGCCTAATACAGTGGTGCGGGTCTCCCGCATCGTCCCCTACGCTCCTCGGAGTATGGGACCTCCTCTAGGGCCTTGCCTAATACAGTGGTGCGACTCTCCCGCATCGCCCCCTACTCTCCTCGGATTATGGGACCTCCACTAGGGCCTTGCCTTATACAGTGGTGCGGGTCTCCCGCATCGTCCCCTACACTCCTCGGAGTATGGGACCTCCTCTAGGGCCTTGCCTAATACAGTGGTGCGACTCTCCCGCATCGCCCCCTACTCTCCTCGGATTATGGGACCTCCACTAGGGCCTTGACTAATACAGTGGTGCGGGTCTCCCGCATCGTCCCCTACTCTCCTCGGAGTATGGGACCTCCTCTAGGGCCTTGCCTAATACAGTGGTGCGAGTCTCCCGCATCGTCCCCTGCTCTCCTCGGATTATGGGACCTCCACTAGGGCCTTGCCTAATACAGTGGTGCGGGTCTCCCGCATCGTCCCCTACGCTCCTCGGATTATGGGACCTCCTCTAGGGCCTTGCCTAATACAGTGGTGCGACTCTCCCGCATCACCCCCTACTCTCCTCGGATTATGGGACCTCCACTAGGGCCTTGCCTAATACAGTGGTGCGGGTCTCCCGCATCGTCCCCTACTCTCCTCGGATTATGGGACCTCCACTAGGGCCTTGCCTAATACAGTGGTGCGGGTCTCCCGCATCGTCCCCTACGCTCCTCGGAGTATGGGACCTCCTCTAGGGCCTTGCCTAATACAGTGGTGTGAGTCTCCCGCATCGTCCCCTACTCTCCTTGGATTATGGGACCTCCACTAGGGCCTTGCCTAATACAGTGGTGCGGGTCTCCCGCATCGTCCCCTACTCTCCTCGGAGTATGGGACCTCCTCTAGGGCCTTGCCTAATACAGTGGTGCGAGTCTCCCGCATCGTCCCCTGCTCTCCTCGGATTATGGGACCTCCACTAGGGCCTTGCCTAATACAGTGGTGCGGGTCTCTCGCATCGTCCCCTACGCTCCTCGGATTATGGGACCTCCTCTAGGGCCTTGCCTAATACGGTGGTGCGGGTCTCCCGCATCGTCCGCTACGCTCCTCGGAGTATGGGACCTCATCATCATCATTTTCTTAGTTTACTGTTTATTTGCAAAAGCAGCTACGGGCGTACTGCAACGGAGTTTTATACAACCATTGCCATTATACACAGACGTGACAACGTCAAAGCGTAGATATATGCACTTATACAGATGGTTGTAGTATCGCGTACAAAGGTATAAAAAGGATAGCGCAAAGACGGAGCTATCTTTTGCAGTCAGGTGATTCATGTCTAAAGGTTTCCGACGTGATTATGGTTGCACGACGCGTTAACAGATTTCGAACGAGGAATGACAAATGAAGCTAGACGCATGGGGCATTCTATTTCGGAAATCGTTAGGGAATTCAGTATTCCGAGAGCCACAGTTCCAGAGTGCGTCGAGAATACCACATTTTAGGCATTACCATTCACCACAGACAACGCAGTGGCCCTCGGTATTCATTTAACAACCGAGAGCTGCTGTTTTTGTGTAGTGTTGTCAGTCCTGACAGACAAGCAACACTACGTGAAACAACCGCAGAAAATGATGTGGGACGTACGACAAACGTATCTGTTAGGACATTGCGGTAAGATTTGGCAGACAACTGACGCGAAGGCCTTTGCTACCAGCACGACATCGTTGCAGCGACTCTTCTTCGCTCATGACCATATCGGTTGACGCTAATCGACTGGAAAAAACGTCGCCTGGTCATCTGAGTCTCTATTTCAGTCGGTAAGAGCTAATGGTAGGGTTCGAGTGTAGCTCAAACCCCACAAAGCCATCCATATCAGTTGTAAACAAGGTACTTTGCAGGTTGGTGATGGATCCATAACGTTGTGAACAGTGTTTGCAGCGAATGGACTGGGTCCTCTGATCATGTTCGGCTATTTGTACATCATTTGCAACCATTCATGGACTTCATGTTCCCAAACAATGGTGAAATTTTTGTGGATGACGATGCGTCTTGTTACTGGACCATAGTTCGTCAGTTGATTTGAAGAACATTATGGATATTCTAGCGAATGAGATGGCCACCCAAACTTCCCGACATGAATCCCGTCGAACGTTTACGGGACATTATCGAGAGATAAGTTCGTGCAAAAAATCGTGCACTAGCAATACTTTCGCAATTATTGACGGCTATATAAGAAGCATGGCTCAATATTCCTGCAGGGGACTTCCAAAGACTTGTTGAGTACATGCCACGTCGAGTTGCCGCACTACAAAGTGCAAAAGGAAAAAATAGTTCAAATGGCTCTCAGCGCTACGGGACTTAACTTCTGAGGTCATCAGTCCCCTAGAACTTACAACTACTTAAACCAAACTAGCCTAAGGACATCACACACATCCATGCCCGAGGCAGTATTCGAACCTGCGACCGTAGCGGTCGCGCGGTTCCAGACTGTAGCGCCTAGAACCGCTCGGCCACTCTGGCCGGGCGTGCAAAACGAAGTCCGACTCGATATTAGGAGGTATCCCATGACCTGGTCACCTCATTGTATACACTGGTCAGCCAGAACATTTTGATCACTTACCTAACAGCCGGTATGTCCAGCTATGGCGCGGATAACAGCGGCGACACATTGTGGAGTGGACGCGATGAGGCGTCGGTAGTTCTCTGGAGGGAGTGTACACCACTTATGTACACACAACTCACCTAATTCCCGTAAATTCTAGCGAGGGGGCGATGAGGTCTTACTTACATCTCAAATAAATAGAAATTATCAATACACTATATTTCTTAATGTTTACATAAAAGGCATTAAAAGGAAATACAAAGGAAATTTTAAATAGCAAATCAATTTCGAAGAACGGATAGTACTCACAGCATCCACGAGGTCTCTGTAAATAACTCTCTAAGACGGGATTGTAATTAAAACGTGTAAGACTTTGTATTCCATTAGTTGCATTTTGACCTTCAAGCAGCGATACGCGTGCTTTGCTGTAAACTGTGCAATGAGAGAACCTTCGATGAATGTAAACCAAGTTTCCTTTTCCAAAGAAACTTTAAGACAACCATGTAATTGTAAAAATGCTCCATTTATAATATGTGTAAAATGTTGAGAAAGTTACTACTTCCCCTGTTTTACGATCTGTGTCCCTGCAGGACGTGTAAATAAAGGACCTAATTTTACGTACAAAATTGTCTTGTACGCCTGACCATTCTTTCCTTGAAATTTATTTGCATAGTCTTCGTGGATGGTGACACTACAAGTCTTTCTAGCAAACTTGGTTGTTATCCCAAATTTTCCTTCGCCTTCCCTTTTCATTCGTCTTATGAAAATATTAATAAATATAAAATTTTGAGTATTATTTCGGTTTATTTGTAGTGTAAAACACGTAAACACTGAAAATAAAAGAAAATTCGTATACATAGTGATTCGATCCCATGACCTTCAGATTTCAGTTAAGTATGTGTACTCTACCCGCCATATGGAAACCACTTCCCCCTCCCCCCCCCCACCCCACCCAATGCCATTGCTTCGCCATCTGGAGCTCCCATTTATGTCATTTTGGTATCTGGTCAAGAGGTGCATATCCCATTAATTTGATAGAAATTGGAGAAGACGAGTACGCGCGGTCCTCTCGTTAGTCATGTGAAGAATCGCCAAGGGGTTCCCTTTTCCCAGTAGAGACACGCAAGTCATCGAAGTGGCGCCCAGTTGAGACTTGCACCAGGCCGTCGAGCTAAAAGATATCATATCTATGGGGAACGTCGTAAGCGCCATGAGGCTGTTTCTCGGATAGAGAACGCACAGTACTTGAAACTGTAGCGAAATGCTGGAAGAGTTGTAGAGGAAGAATGGTTAGTGGATGGATTGTCTGTTGACCCTCAACGTACTTAAATGTAACTTATTGTGCATACATGGATGGAAAGATCTCATACTGTTTAATTACACGTGCCATACAGTCACTGATCCAAATTCTCCTCTGTAAAAGGTACCGTTAAGTCGTCGCCGTCATGATATGTGCGGTTAGGCCCATATCCAGCAAGAAAATTGGTCATACCCCTCGAGTGCAGACTTCAAGTGAAATCTTTCTCTCACTGGAAAAGAACTCGAAGATACGTCATACTACTGTACCTGCATCCCAGCTCTCCTGACATTTTCACGCTATACGTAAAGCTATATCTTCATTGGGGTTTTCTTTTTTCCCTAATATCTCTAACAAATTACTCGAGTCTCCTTTGTTTCTACTCGTATTTACTTGGTCCAAGGGGCATATCTTCAGTCCAAAAACGGGTTTGATGCAGCTCTCCATACTACTCTATTTTGTGCAAGACTCATCGTCTCCAAATAAATACTGAAACCTACATGTTTCTGAATCAGCTTACTTTATTGATCTATTGGCCTCCCTCTACGACTTTTACTTCCCTCCCTCACACATACTTTCCTCCAGTACTAAACTGGTGATCCCTTGAGGTTTCAGATTGTGTCCTGTCAACCAATCCCTTCTTTTAGTCAAGTTGGGCTACAAATTTCTTTTCTGTCGAATTCTATTAAGTGCCTCCACATTAATTGCCCGATCTACACATCTAATCTTGAGCATTATTCTGTAACACCACATTTCAAAAGCTTCTATTCTCTTATTGTATAAAGTCTTTATCGTTCATGTTTCACTTCCATACATGGCTACACTCTATTCAAGTACTTTCAGAAAAGACATCCTAACACACAAATCTATATTTCACATCTACATGGATACTCTGAAAATCACACCTAAGTGCTTGGCAGATGGTTCAACGAACCACCTTCAAAATAATTCTCTATTATTCCATTCTAGAACATAGCGTCTTTCCGGGCGATGTCTGATATCCCTTAATTTATTATGATCGTTTTTCCGTATCTAGGGTGGCGTCAAAAAATATTTTTGCATCCGGAGGAGAAAGTTTATGACTGAAATTTCGTGAGAAGATTCCGCCGCAACGGAAAACGTCTTTGTTTTAATGGTGTCCATCCCAAATCCTGTATCACGTCAATGACACACTCTCCCCTATTTCGCGATAATACAAAACGTGCTGCTCTGTTTTGAACTTTATCGATATACTCCGTTAATCCCTTCTGATAAGGATCCCTGACCACACAGCAGTACTCCAAAAGAGGACGGACAAGCTCTTCAGTAGATCTGTTACATTTTGTGTTCTGCCAATAAAACTCAGTCGTTGGTTTGCCTTCCCTACAACATTTTCTATGTCTTATTTCCAATTTAATTCCTTCGTAATTGCAATTTCTTAGTATTTTGTTGAATTTACGGCCTTTACATTTGACTGATTTTTCGTGTAACTGAAATTTAACGGATGGCTTTTAGCACTCATATGGATGACCTCACACTTTTCATTATTATGGTCAATTTCCAATTTTCGCGCAATTCAGATATCTTTTCCAAATCGTTTTGTAATTTGTTCTTATCTTCTGATGAGTTTACTAGACAAACGACAGCATCATCTGCAAACAACCTAAGGCGGCTGCTTAGATGGTCTCCTTAATCGTTTATATAGATAAGAAACAACAAAGGGCGTATAACACTGCCTTTGGGAACACCAAAAATCATCTCTGTTTTACTTGATGACCTTCAGTCAGTTACTACGAACTGTGACCTCTCTGACGTAAGTCCGCAACTCGTAGTCGTGCGATAGCGTTTTCGCTTCCCGCGTCCGGGTTCCCGGGTTCGATTCCCGGCGGGCTCAGGGATTTTCTCTGCCTCATGATGACTGGGTGTTGTGTGATGTCCTTAGGTTAGTTATGTTTAAGTAGTTCTAAGTTCTAGGGGACTGATGACCATAGATGTTAAGTCCCATAGTGCTCAGAGCCATTTGAACCATTTTCTCTGACATAAGATCACGAATCCAGTCACATAACTGAGACGATATTCCATAAACACGCAATTTCACTAGAAGCCGCTTGTGTGGTACAGTTTCAAAGCCTTTTGGAAATATAAAAATATGGAATAAATTTGAAATCCCCTGTCAATAACACTCAGTACTTCGTGTGTGTAAAGAGCTAGTTGTGTTTCACAAGAATGATGTTTTCTAAATGTGTTGATGTGTGTCAATAGACCGTTCTCTTCGATGTAATTCATAATGTTCGAACACAGTATATGTTCAAGAATACTGCTGAATATCGACGTTAATGATATGGGCCTGTAATTTATGGGTTACTCCTACTGCCTTTCTCGAATACTGATGTGCCTTTGGGTGTGGATCTTATGTCGAGCGAGCAGTTTTATATGGTTGTTAGCTGCGGAGCTGTTGCGTCAGCATACCCTGTAAGAAATCTAATTAGTATACAGTCTGGACACAAGAGTTGCTTTTATTATGTGATTTAAGTTGCTACACTACTCCGAGGATATCTACTTCTATATTACTCATGTTGGCAGCTGTTCTTGATTCGAATTCTTGTTCTTTGGGGAAGGAATTTCGAAATGATGTCTTTGGTAACTCTGCTTTCGCAGCACTGTCCTCGACAGTATTTCCATTGCTGTCACGCAGAGAAGGCACTAATTTTGTCTTGCCGCTAGCATACTCTACATACTACCAGAATCTCTTTGGATTTTCTGCCAGTTTCTGAGATAAAGTTTCGTTGTGGAAGCTATTATAAACATTTCGCATTGATGTCCGCCCTAAATTTCGAGCTTATGTAAAAGATCGTCAACCGTGGGGATTTTGCGTTTTTTTTTTAAATTCGACATGCCTTTTTCGTCGTTTCTGCAACAGTATTCTGACCCGTTTTGTGTACAAAGGGGAATCAGCTCGGACGTTTGTTAATTTATTTGGTATAAATCCCAAATGCTGTCGATACTACTTCTCTGAATTCACGCCACATCTGGTCTACACTTACACCATTCATTTTGAAGGAGTGGAGATTGTCTCTCAGGAAGGCGTCAAGTCAATTTTTATCTGCTATTTGAATAGGTATATTTATCGCTAGATTTTGGAGGATTTGAGGGTACAATGTTCAATCTCGCTACGACAACCGTGTGTTCACTAATCCCTATAACCGCTTTTATGCTTGTTATTAGCTCAAAATTATTTGTCATTACAAGGTCAAATGGTTCAAATGGCTCTAAGCACTACGGGACTTAACATCTGAGGTCATCAGTCCCCTAAAACTTAGAACTACTTAAACCTAACAAACCTAAGGACATCACGCACATCCATGCCCGAGGCAGGATTCGAACCTGTGACCGTAATGGTCGCGCGGTTCCAGACTGTAGCGCCCAGAACCGCTGGGTCACACCGGCCGGCTTAGAAGGTCAAGTGTGATTTCACAACCGTTTACTATTCGCGTGAACTCATGAATTAACTCGAAAATAACTAGAAATAATTATCAGAAAAGGCGTTTAGTACAATTTTGAATGATGTTTTATACATACCTCCAGATGTAAACATGTATTTTAGCCAACATGTCGAGGGTAAATTGAAGTCACCACCAATTACAATTGTATGAGTCGGATACATGTTTGAAATTAAACCCAAGTTTTCTTTGAACCTTTCATAAATTGTATCTTCTGAGTTGGGAGGTCGGTAAAACTATCCAATTATTATTTTATTTTGTTTGCCAAGACTGACCTCTGCCCATACTAACTCACAGGAACTAAGTGCTTCAGTTTCGCTACAAGATAAACTACTTCAAACAACAACAAACACGCCACCACCAGCTGTGTTTAGCCTATCCTTCCGGAACACCGTTAAGTTCTTCGCCAAAATTTCAGCTGAACTTATCTCCGGCTTTAGTCAGCTTTCAGTAGTTACAGCGATTTGAGCATCATGCTTTCTAATATCGCTTGGAGCTCTGGTGCTTTCCCAACATAGCTCCGACAATTTAATACTGCCATACCGATGGTTCCCGTATCTGAGTCCTATCTTTGTTCGACCTGTACCCTTTGAGACTGAAAGCCTTTTGATATTCCGCCGAGGTCCTCTAACACAATAAAAAAAATAAAACCGCCCAGTCCACTCCACACAGCCCCTGCTAACCAAGTAGCCACCTCCTGCGTG
This sequence comes from Schistocerca nitens, assembly GCF_023898315.1. NCBI lineage: Eukaryota > Metazoa > Arthropoda > Insecta > Orthoptera > Acrididae > Schistocerca > Schistocerca nitens. The sequence goes on from NC_064620.1 coordinate 409,820,096, forward strand.
AAGTGGACTCCTGACCAATTCAGCGGAATCCGAAACACCACCACCGTATGGCACAATTCGAGGAATCTGCAGCCTACAGTCTACACGGTAGCGGAACCGTCTGAGCTTCTGAGTAAGGCGCTCTAATCGGGTCTGTATCAAAGATGTTCAATCGGTCCTGTCGACTATGCTGCAAATGATGAGCTCTACTTTCATCTTTCAAGCAAGCCCATACCACTTCTGTTAGCCGCTTGGAACCAGATACAATTTCTTCTGATCCAAAATTATAAACGTCATTGGTACCGATGCGAGCCACCACCTGCAGTTGGCTGCACCCTGTGCTCCTCATGGCATCCGGAAGGACGCTTTCAACATCTGGAATGACTCCACCTGGTGTGAACACGGACTGCACGTTGGCTTTCTCCTCCTCCTTGGCAGACATGTCCCTAAGGGCCCCATAATGCGCCTAATACTGGATCTCCCAACTACCAACAATCACACCCTCTTTGACTGCCCAGATCTTGCAGGCTGAGAGATTCCCTGTGAAACAGAACTAGTGACTGCATCCGGCTGAGGGACAGTGCCTGCCACAGACAGCACCTGGAGCTCCTTTGTCATACTAACAGGGTTGGCCTTATGTGCAGCCCCTGGGAAGTCTTTTGCCACCTGCCACCCCCTGAGGCGACCTCCCACTCGACCACAGGTGAGTGGTCACCCTCAGTGCGAGCAGTAACTGGGCTGGTCACCTGTGCGAACCAATCGGCGGACTCAGACGTGCTGGACGTCCGTTGGATCCTCACGGCCGACCCACAATAGTGTTGCCCATCCACTGCAGCTTCAAGCTGTGTAACCGAAGCCATTACAGCCTGGAGCTGAGAGTGAAGTGTCACCAACTCGGCCCGCATCCGCACACAGCCATCACAGTCCCTATCCATATTAAAGACCATTTAAAACTATGCTACACTGGCCAAAAAAAGACAATCGACATGAGCTACGGCCGGCCGCTGCGGTTCTAGGCGCTTCAGTCCGGATCTGCGCTGCTGCTACGGTCGCAAGTTCGAATCCTTCCCCGGGCGTGGATGTGTGTGATGTCCTTAGGTTAGTTAGATTCAAGTAGTTCTAAGTCTAGGGGACTGATGGCCTCAGATGTTAAGTCCCATAGTGCTTAGAGCCATTTGGACCATTTTTTGAACACGCGCAACGGAACTCTACTGTAGACACGAAGGAAAACAAAAGAACTGTGTATATTAAATTAGATTAACACACAGAGATTGAAAAACTAAACTACCAAAGCCCTCAGGTGGGACTAAATAATTCACTCCTATTTGTAACTTGTAACGTCACAAAACCAGTTTACTTTCCAACGCAAACGAAAACCAAGAACTACGTCTATTTAATATAAAATGAACGCGCAGAAACTCAAGAAACTAAACTATCAAAGCATACAGATGAAGCTATGCAATTCGCTCCCGGTTAGGAAATCGTAAATTGTCACAAAATCTGTTACTTCACTGTGGCTGCTTGTGTCTCGGCCGGTTACTACTGCCTAGTTATATTAATAAATTGCCTCTGTACATTTTATGTCCTCTTTACTTCGGCCATCATTAGTTATTCTGCTGTCCCTCCCCCGCCCCCCCCCCCCCCCCAAGAAAACCTCATTTACTACTATTAGTGTCTCTTTTCATAATACAGTTCCCTCAGATTAACCTGATTTAATTCAACTATATGTTATTATCCTTGTTTTGCCTTTGTTCATAGTCATCTTAAATCCTCCTTTCAAGACACTGCCCATTCCGTTCAACTTCTCTTACGAGTCCTTCGCTCTCTATATCTACAACTGTTATAAACGTAAGTTTGCCACTACCTTGCCTATCTTCTGAGAGAAGCCGTAGGTTCAGTATTGCCTCGCGTGCTCCTACATTTCTCGGCAATCCAAACTGATCTTCCCCGAAGATCTACCACTTCTTCCATTCTTCCGTGAAGAATTCATGTTAGTATTTTGCAACAAAGTCTTATTAAACTGATGGTTCGGCAATATTCACATCTCGCATCACCTTCTTTCTTTGGAGTTATAAATATTAAATTCTTCTTGAAGACTGAAGGTATTTGGCCTGTATCATGCATGTTGCACAACCAGATGGAATAGTTTTGTATTGAATGTCTCTCCTAAGGCTATGAGTAGTTCTGTCGAAATGTAGTCTACTCAAGGGGCTTTGTCTCGACTTAGGTATTTCAGTACTCTGTCAAATTATTCTCTTAGTATCACACCTCTTACCCCATCTTCATCCACATCCTATTCCCTTTCCATAATATTACGTTAAAGTACATCTTCCTTGTACAGACCCTCTATATATACCTTCCATGTTTCAGATTTCCCGTCCTTACTGGGTTTCCATCTAAGCTCTTCATATTTATACAACTGCTTCTCTGAAGTACGCATCAGTCAACATCGATATAAGAACTCCCAGCTTACGACATTAATTGGCGATAACAACCGACACTTAGCTACCTGTTTGAGAAAATGTTACCTGTAAATATTTTCGGTACGCTTGTTGGCATATTCAATAAGAGATGAAAACGCACCCAGTAAGTCTGTTGGCAGTGGAAGAGATTTTTCAGAGAGCCTCGCAATGGATTCGGTGGGTAATCAAGTCTCTTGCTTCCCCTCCACTACAGCTGCCCAGTTGTTCAGCTTGCAGCAGTGGTTTACATGTCTGTTTCCACAGTGAATCTATCGATCTTTCAAAAAGCCAAAAGAAATTATAGTCGTATGCAAAGGCTGTTAGTGGTATTAAAGTTAGTGCGCAGACTCTCACGGACGAGACAGTTACTGAAATTGTGGGTAGCAAAGCAAAAGCAAAAACGCTGAACTCAGTTTCCAAATGTTCCTTTACAAATGAAAACCCAAGAGTATTGCCCCAATTCTCGCACGACTGTAAATATGAGTGATATACATATTCACCTAGCAGGTGTTGACAGATGTGAAAATTACCGAACTATCAGTTTAATAAGTCACAGCTGCAAAATACTAACGCGAATTCTTTACACACGAATGGAAAAACTGGTAGAAGCCGACCTCGGGGAAGATCAGTTTGGATTCCGTAGAAATGTTGGAACACGTCAGGCAATACTGACCCTACGACTTACGTTAGAAAATAGATTATGGAAAGGCAAACCTACATTTCTAGCATTTGTAGACTTAGAGAAAGCTTTTGACAATTTGACTGGAATACTCTCTTTGAAATTCTAAAGGTGGCAGGGGTAAAATACAGGGAGCGAAAGGCTATTTACAATTTGTACAGAAAGCAGATGGCAGTTATAAGAGACGAGGGACATGAAAGGGAAGCAGTGGTTGGGAATGGAGTGAGACAGAGTTGTAGCCTCTCCCCGATGCTATTCAATCGCTATATTGAGCAAGAAGTAAAGGAAACGAAAGAAAAGTTCGGAGTAGGTATTAAAATCCATGGAGTAGAAATAAAAACTTTGAGGTTCACCGATGACATTGTAATTCTGTCAGAGACAGCAAAGGACTTGGAAGAGCAGTTGAATGGAATGGACAGCGTCTTGAAAGGAGGATATAAGATGAACATCAACAAAAGCAAAACGAGGCTAATGGAATGTAGTTGAATTAAGTCGGGTGATGCTGCGGCAATTAGATTAGGAAATGAGACACTTAAAGTAGTAAAGGAGTTTTGCTAGTTGGGGAGCAAAATAACTGATGATGGTCGAAGTAGAGAGGATATAAAATGTAGACTGTCAATGGCAAGGAAGGCGTTTCTGAAGAAGAGAAATTTATTAACATCGAGTATAGATTTAAGTGTCAGGAAGTCGTTTCTGAAAGACAAGAAGAGAATAGAAGCTTTCGAAATGTGGTGTTACAGAAGGATGCTGAAGATTAGATGGGTACATCACATAACTAATGAGGAGGTATTGAATAGAATTGGGGAGAAGAGGAGTTTGTGGCACAACTTGACTAGAAGAAGGGATCGGTTGTTAGGACATGTTCTGAGGCATCAAGGGATTACCAATTTAGTACTGGAGGACAGCGTGGAGGGTAAAATTCGTAGAGGGAGACCAAGAGATGAATACACTAAGCAGATTCAGAAGGATGTAGGCTGCAATAGGTACTGGGAGATGAAGAGGCTTGCACAGAATAGAGTAGCATGGAGAGCTGCATCAAACCAGTCTCAGGACTGAAGACCACAACAAACAACAACATTGGTGATCATTATGGGAACCGTATCAGACAGAACTGATACAGTTAATGGGGGAAATCCGATACAGGTTCAATCAGCAGGAACGATACCGTCACGGAAACGCTCAGCCAACTTCCATTGCAGGCGCAAAGAGAGAGACGCCCTGTATCACGGCATGGTCTACTTTTAAGGTTCCGAGATGTACAGGGTGATTATAATTAAACTTTCAAAGCGCTGTAGAAATAACACCACTGACCAGAATGACGTAAAACTGAGACGGAATATTATCGGAGGAGGAAGAAAACGTATGGCAGAAGAAATGTAGCAATAGAGGTGATGTAAGCATCATAATTTAAAATTGGTCGACTACAAATGAAAAATGAATCATGTAACAGTGCCTAAGGTGTACGTTTGACGTTAAACAAACTGTACTACGTGGTATGCATGGGTGTACAGGTGTGATATTGTTAGTTCCGTAAGTTCATTCACCACGGCAAGGTCATATCACGTCGGATGGGAAAAATCACTTTTTAATTGTCTTGAGGCCAAGAACCGCATTAAATGTATCACCGATATCGGTTTCTAATCGTCCCCAGGACAAAACCCACATAAAAAGCATCAATCAAAATCAAACCGAATTATTAATTTCCTTGTGACTGGAGCAAAACATGTTCAGTATGTTGTCCATCGTTTACTGCAGCGATTTCATATCGAGAAACAGCATGTTCCACAAGTGATCGAAGTGTTTCCAGGGTCACGTTCAGAATGTGTTGCACAATACGTGCCTTCGATGCCGCTAAATTTGCAGTCGGAACACTGAACACCACATCTTTCAGATAGCCCCACAGCCAGAAGTGACACGGATTAAGATCAGGTGATCGGGACGGCCAGGCTGTAGGGAAATGGTGGCTGATAATTAAGCTTTTACGAAATGGCGCTCCAGCAGCTGCTTAGCTGGATTTGAAATGTGCGGAGGTGCGCCATCTTGCATAAAAATGATCCCATCCACACATCCATGCTGTTGGAGAGCTGGACTGACATGGTTGCGCAAAAGACACTCATAAATCTTACCAGTGACGGTACAGGTAACAGGGCCGGAAGCACCTGACTCTTCGAAAAAAATATGGCCCTATGATAAATGATGGCGTAAACCCGTACTAGAGAGTGATCTTTTCAGGATGAAATGGTACTGGTTGATTAGCGTGTGGATTTTCCATTGCCCATATTCGACAATTCTGTGTATTGACATATCCCGTCAGATGGAGGTGGGCTTCGTCTGTCCACAAAATCTTCCACGGATAATCATTGTCCACTTCCATGCGAGTAAGAAATTCTAAAGCAAGGGTCTCTCTTGCTGGCATGTCAATAAGAAGCAACTCGTGCACATGGGTTATTTTGAATAGATGGCAAAGAAGGATGTTTCGTAGGATTTTACGCACCCTGCTCACGGGTATGTCCAATGTTTGGGCAATTCTCAATACACTAAACGTTTGCAACCACCACCCGTCTCCTCTTGCATTGCCGTAGCCACTGCTTTCACTCACGTCGAATCAATTCGCTTCCCCCCTCTGTCAGGTTGCACACCAAGAGAACCTCTCTTTCGAATTTCCGAATAATTTTCTCCAGACCCACGGCAGTCATCGGGCCAACGCCTTTTTTCAAACCCTTCAGTGTCCGGAACTTTTGCAGAGCGACGTGTGCACAGTCACCATTCTTGTAATACAGCTTTACAAGCAGAGTGCGATCCTGTATTGAGACAGTCATGGCGAACGTCGCAGCCGCGAAAGGAGGAAAAGCCGTACACTCGGCTTGTTTATACCAACTTCAATGGGTCGTGAGCATGACAGGTGATTTCATTTACGTATTCTGACACATACAGCACCATCTATCCACACTATTTTCTCCTGTCATACGTTTGTCCCCTTCTCCGACAATATTCCGTTGCAATTTGTCGTTATTCTGACCAGTGGTGTTATTTCTAAAGCGTTTTGAAAGTTTAACTTTAATTATAGTCACCCTGTACATTCCTAGAAGAGTCAATCACCCGTATATTGTTTCCTCCTTTGCGTGTCTCGCAAAAAGACCTACAACATAAAATCAGGGAGATTCGAGCCCGTACGAAGACTTACCAGCAATCGTTCCTCCCACGATCCGCACGCAACTGGAACAGGGAAAAGGGAAAGTGATAGTGATACACAAAGTACCCTCCGTCACACACTGCTACGTGGCTTGCAGAGCATAGATGTAAATTTAACGCTGTTGAGAAACAACTGAAATCGCTAAAATTGAGTTGAAGTGGCCGATGAAACTCTATCAGATTCTATGCCGAATTTGTAGCTGAGTTGGTCTCTCAACAATCTACTGTGTATCCCTCGAACAAACAGTCGTTCCCAGTAGAGGGAAGGAGACACAAGCCTCATATGTCTACAAGAAGGGTAGCAGAAGCAATCCACAAAACTAATGTCCAATACCCTTCAAAACCATGGATGACTTGGGTCGGGAGTCAGGCAGATATAATATTTCCCAATTTCCGAGTCAGTACCACACTTACGTATATTATCTTAATTACATGTCCGAAAGAACAGATACCATCGGCGACCACGCATCTCTCTTAGAATGAAATGATAATTAAATCAAGACCTTAAGCTGACGACAGGCGTTGATATACTTCAACGGGGACAGTTGAAAATGTGTGTCCCGACCGGGACTCGAACTCGGGATCTCCTGCTTATATGGCAGACGCTCTATCCATCTGAGCCACCGAGGGCACAGAGGATAGTGAGACTGCAGGAATTTATCCCTTGCACGCTCCCCGTGAGACCCACATTCCCAACTTAAGGTCGACATACTACATTCGTAGTGCCCCTGCCCATTACACTCATTACTCGCGGTAGACAATCTTACCGACTCCCGTAAGAGTTAGGGCAATGCGTGTGCATCCAGCACAGAAGAAGAAGGTCAATAGCCGGTTAGCCTTAACTATATGAAGATGGTATCTGTTCTTTGGGACTTTTGTTTGCAGTAGAAGTGCAATGACCATTTTCCTTGTACTCTGTACGTGTTGATAACTTCGGAGTCGCATTAAGTAGTGGGCGTACGATGGGATTTTCCTAAAAGAGTAACATTGGTGCTCCGTAACCAGATAGGAAATTAAAATCGAAATCCGCGAACATAGGTATGGATACCCGAAGTACTAATTATCTCGCCGATAAACGCCAACATCGATGTCGATAATCGCAAGCCAGGAGACCACCAGAAATATCGATACTTTTTGTATGTAGAGTACTTTCATATCGATACCGATACTCTCTTACTCGATACTTTTCAACTGAACAGGGAACTTTTCAAATGATCCTATTAATGATTTAATACATATTTATTATTTGTCCAAAATTTTTCACTTGTGACAGTTCCAACACTTTAAACAGTCAACATGTGAGTGCCAAGGGGTCAAAAAATGAACGAGCGTCTTGAGTGCGAGCGACAGTGTGTGTGTGAATGTATGTGTGTGTGTGTGTATGTGTGTGTGTGTGTGTGTGTGTGTGTGTGCGATGAAAACATTTGCGACGCCTCACCGACTATGGCAACGTATTGTTCGCAAGGAGTTCACTTGGAATCCCCTTTTTTTCCACAATACGACTTACGTGTTTGTTTCTGTATTGTTGTTTATGGCACTTATCAAAAGCGAAACATAGAAATATTTTAATAAACTAGATAATAATAAAGTGATGTGCCAAATCTATGTAAATAATATGAAGTCTTCGGGAAATACTTCAGACATGAAGAAAGTGTTTAACAGAATGCCCACTCATAATGGCAAGGTAAAATTATTTATTTAACAAGATAATAAGAGAATAAATATGGTTACATATTTTAGTATAAGTTCATGACGACATGATTGGAAGAATCAGTAAATGCAACTTGAGATCAGTAAGTTTCAATAATTTCGGCTTTAAAATGCTTTCCTAGTGCATCATATCTTAGAAGTGAGATCTGCCATTGTAAGCTTGATTGGCCTGAAGAATCTACTCTGATCTATATCAATACGTCTTGGTGCCGATACTTTTCTTTCAATATTTTGATGAGTACGATACCTTTCTTACCATACTACTCGTCGGCACTCGACACTTTTCGTTAAGTATCGTTTTACTACGGCTGAGTATATCAGCAGATGTACGCAATAATATTTATTTTATGATTAATGGTTAATAGACAGAGTCAATACTGTGATTTTCTAGTCGTTACCTTGCATGTAGCTTCCACTCCAGCTGTCGAGCTGTTTCACAATATTCGGTTAGTTTTCTTTCGTATATTTCAGTCAAGTTCTTCTTATGGTGAAAGTTTGATTTACCACAGATAAGTAAATATATTCGGAATTGCGCATCGCAGTCTCCACTTGAGCGATACTATCTTCGATTCATTTATCATAAACTTTTTTTATCAGTTCGTACTGTGTGCACACTGCAGCTGTTTTAATGATACACGATTAGGTTTTCTCGAAACAAATAGTTAATGCTCTTCTTATCAAACCCTTTCCGATTTACTCCAGAAAAATACACGTCTTTTTAACTGCATACCGCAATCATCTTTTGAGCTGTATAGATATATAGCTAGTAGCCTCGACTTCTTTATCATAAACGTGTATTTTTTAAGTTCGTCGTTTTGACCATTACAACTGTACATTCTGTTTCTACGGTGATAGATACAGTTTATTCATGACAAAAAGCTAATGTACTTCTCGTCAAGCCCTTTCCAATTTATACTTAAAAGCACATATATTGATTTACGACAGGTATTTCTTCTTAGTTCATTCTGTGTGTTGTAATGTCCAGTACAGCTATAGAACCTGTTTTTACGATATTTCTATTTTTATGTGCGACTGTTCGTAACAGTTCGCAGTATTTGTTTCGTGACAAAGAAAAAGTTCTCAAAATCAAAAAATAGAAATAAATATGCATCTTACATTTGCAAAAAGGTCGTTGAAATAACTTTATAGTAGCTATGTTGTTTACAACGTTTGTAGTACGATTACGACGTCACTGGTCAAAGCCGACAACTATTAACACAAATTCCTCTTTATGCAGGACTTTCAGGTGCTGATACAGATGCAGAGAAGGGATTTGAGGATGGGGAAAATATTTCTCTCATACACGAAGAGTCCTAGCGATGATGTGTGCTTTTAGGTTGTAGCCTGGTGAAGTATTTAACGTCTGTTCTCAGTCCATATGTTGACAAGTATGAACACTATATTTCCAATTCGGTGGATTTTATTCGACGGTTGAAATCTTTGAGGCTGGGTCCTTCAGATTTACTAGTGAGTTTTGATGTAGTATCTCCGTTTACACGAGTCCCTCTGGAAGAGTCCCTGAGTCTGATTGGTGAAAAGTTGAATGAGGAGTTGGAGAAGTTTTGTCGCAGTTTTTCATTTAATGGCAAAATGTTTTTAACAGAATGACTGTGTGGTTATGAATAGTCCTTTATCGTCCACAATCGGCGTTTTATTTATGGAGGGCTTCGAGGATACGGCACTGAGGACTTCAGCATTGCAACCAACGTGCTTGTGAACACACGTGGAAGATACCTTTTTCGTCTACCCTTATGGGCGTGATGTTCTCAACAGATTTTTGGGTCACTTCAACTGTTTTCATGTTGGCATTAAATTTACCATGGAAGCCAAAAGTGGCGGGAGGCTTCTGCTTTTGGTCGTCATGGTTCACAAAAAATAAGATGGCTCTCTCGGACATAGCGATTACCGAAAGCAGACACACATCGATCGGTATCAGCATGCTAAGAATTGCTTTCCACCACACCAGTGCAATGGCTTGCTTAGGACTCGGGTACGCAGAGCATATGTTATTTCAGACGCAGACAATTTAACTCAAGAACTTACACATTTGATGAATGTTTTTAGGGAAAATGAAAAGCAGATTCATTAGGCTGTGAAATCAGGACCATCCCCGGAAGTGCATGAAGAGGAGGATAGATTTGTGACCTTCCTTCCTTATTCTGGAGCATATTGCTTAAGACTAGAAAAATTCTAAGAAATTTTAACATTAAGTATGTATTCTGTGCATCTCCCAAGATCAGGGCACTACTCGGCTCTGTGAAAGATGATGTGGGGCTTAGTAAGCCTGGCATATATAAAGTTCCTTGTCAGTGTAGGAAGGCTTACATCCGCCGTTCGATTCGCGCAGTTCAGGATACGAGCGCGGAACTTCGCCGTCATATGAGTCACAACAGCAGGAAAAATTGGTTGTAGTCGAACATTGCCTAAGCGAGAGCCATGTGGTGAAATTTGACAAGACTGTGATAGCTGCCAACATTTCCTACTTTTGGTACAGTGTTTATAAAGAGGCAATTGAAATCAGGTTGGCAGACATAAATGTTCAAATGTGTGTGAAATCTTATGGGACTTAACTCCTAAGGTCAGCAGTCCCTAAGCTTACACACTACTTAACCTAAATTATCCTAAGGACAAACACACACACCCATGCCCGACGGAGGAATCGAACCTCCGCCGGGACCAGCCGCAGGTTGGCAGACGACTCGATTAATAGAGGCAAAGGTTTCCCTCTTAGCTTGACGTGAACCCTGTACTACTAATCCTCATGAAACCAGAGTGTTCTTCTACGAGCCCAGCCCAAGTGTGTTTGGGTGCGATATATTGTTGCCACCGGTGTTCTACCAAGGGCGGAGCGACCAACCCAATCTTGAGAGCAGCAAATGCTACGGGCGGCGCATGCGCCGCGCACGGTTCGGAAGGCTATATAGGACGACCAATTGCAGCCTTGGCATTATTCGCTGAGTGGCATCTGATGCAGTAACATCTTCTGTCCTCCCGTTTTTGTTGTACAAAGAGCCCCACTTGGGGGAGTTATAGAAGAGTGTCTTGTGCAGGTTTTTTTTTTTTTTTTTTTTTTTTTTTTTTTTTTATCAAAGCCCAGACAAGCTGTCATCAGCAACTACTTTAGTCGTTGTTGTCATAAATCGCCGCGAAGATGTCGAGTTGCAGTGACATGTCGGGGCCCGAGCAGCTTGCTGCTGGCGGCAAAGATGTTCAAATGGCTCTGAGCACTATGGGACTTAACATCTGTGGTCATTAGTCCCCTAGAACTTAGAACTACTTAAACCTAACTAACCTAAGGACATCACACACATCCATGCCCGAGGCAGGATTCGAACCTGCGACCGTAGCGGTCGCGCGGTTCCGGACTGAGCGCCTAGAACCGCTAGACCACCACGGCCGGCGCAAAGAAGTCGTCTCCCTGTTGTCGCGGGCTGCTTTTTAGACCGAATTGAGCACTTGTGTTGCAGCGGAGCCAGGCTCCGCCCTTCTCAGCTGTAGGGAATCTGCATGTCAGGAACCGGTCGCAGGCCAGACAACCTTGCATGCTAGTTTGTTAGAGCCATTATCGTCTGCTGGAAACATATTGGTTCTGGCAGCCAAGACAGCGACTGGCATTCACATGACAACCTATTACTTTGTCTAGAAAGCCCAATCAGACAGTTGTTGTTGTTGTGGTGGTCTTCAGTCCTGAGACTGGTTTGATGCAGCTCTCCATGCTACTCTATCCTGTGCAAGCTTCTTCATCTCCCAGTACCTACTGTAGCCTACATCCTTCTGAATCTGCTTTGTGTATTCATCTCTTAGTCTCCCTCTACGATTTTTTACTCTCCACGCTGCCCTCCAATACTAATTTGGTGATCCGTCGATGTTTCAGGATATGTCCTACCAACCGATCTCTTCTTCTAAACAAGTTGTGCCACAAACTCCTCCCCAATTCTATTCAATACCTCCTCATTAGTTATGTGATGTACCCATCTAATCTTCAGCATTCTTCTGTAGCACCATTTTCGAAAGCTTCTATTCTCTTCTTGTCCAAACTAGTTATCGTCCATGTTTCACTTCCATACATGGCTACACTCCATACAAATACTTTCAGAAACGACTTCCTGACACGTAAATCAATACTCGATGTTAACAAATTTCTCTTCTTCAGAAACGCTTTCCTTGCCATTGTCAGTCTACATTTTATATCCTCTCTACTTCGACAATCATCAGTTATTTTGTTCCCCAAATAGCAAAACTCCTTTACTACTTTAAGTGTCTCATTTGCTAATCTAATTCCCTCAGTATCACCCGACTTCATTCCACTACATTCCATTACCCTCGTTTTTCTTTTGTATTTGTTAATCTTATACCCTCCTTTCAAGACACTGTCCATTCCGCTCAACTGCTCTTCCAAGTCCTTTGCTGTCTCTGACAGAATTACAATGTCATCGGCGAACCTCAAAGTTTTTATTTCTTCTCCATGGATTTTAATACCTACTCCTAATTTTTCTTTTGTTTCCGTTACTGCTTACTCAATATACAGATTGAATAGTATCGAGGAGAGGCTACAACCCTGTCTCACTCCCTTCCCAACCACTGCTTCCCTTTCATGTCCTTCAACTCTTATAACTGCCGTCTGCTTTCTGTACAAATTGTAAATAGTCTTTCGCTCCCTGTATTTTACTCCTGCCACCTTCAGAATTTCAAAGAGAGTATTCCAGTCAGCATTGTCAAAAGATTTCTCTAAGTCTACAAATGCTAGAAACGTAGGTTTGATTTCCTTAATCTTTCTTCTAAGATAAGTCGTAGGATCAGTATTGCCTGACGTGTTTCAACATTTCTACGGAATCCAAACTGATCTTCCCCGAGGTCAGCTTCTACCAGCTTTTCCATTCGTCTGTAAAGAATTCGCGTTAGTATTTTCCAGCCTGACTTATTAAACTGATAGTTCGGTAATTTTCACATCTGTCAACACCTGTCTTCTTTGGGATTGGCATTATTATATTCTTATTGAAGTCTGAGGATATTTGGCCTGTCTCATACATCTTGCTCACCGGATGTTAGAGTTTTGTCAGGACTGGCTCTCCAAAGGCTGTAAGTAGTTCTAATGGAATGTTGTCTTCTCCCGAGGCCTTGTTTCGACTTAGGTCTTTCAGTGCTCTGTCAAACTCTTCACGGAGTATAATATCTCACATTTCATCTTCATCTACATCCTCTTCCATTTCCATAATATTGTCCTCAAGAACATCGCCCCTGTATAGACCCTCTATATATTCCTTCCACCTTTCTGCTTTTCCTTCTTTGCTTAGAACTGGGTTTCCATCTGAGCTCTTGACAGTAGGCCGCCAAATTCCATCACCCACCAGACGAGTTCAATGACGTACATCGTTTAGCACCACAAACCCTCCCAACCTTGGCGTTGACTAGCTTGTCGTTGAAAATGCACAGGGCAATCTCATCCCAGACCTCGCGTCCCTCATGTGTGGACGTGATAAGGAAATCGACTCACCGTAAAAATCCTCCCCACACCCTCCCTCATAGCACTACCTAAGCTCTCATACAAAATCACCCCTAAGGTGAAAGCCACGCAGACACCCTCTCCACAGGTCAAGCTTACCCTCATCCAGAGAAAGAACAAATGTCGGAGCAACAATCTCATAAAGAAAGTCAAGGCCTCCACCCAATCTCCAGAAAGACAAGTCAATGACCGAGACTCAGATTCCGATACACTCATCATCGAAGAAACCAGTCAAGAGCAGGGAGGCGATGTCGAGAGGCACGTGGCCAGCCGCGAAGATGACGGATTCCAGTTGGCGCGAAACACTATCCACCAGTCCGCGCCCTCACCTGCTAGGGAGGCGGCTCCTACAACAAATCACTTCTCCGCTATCTTCGATGAATCCACAAATAGTGATGCACCACAAAACCAACAAGTGGAAACGCAAAGACGCACCTACCTACCCCCAATCGTCGCTGAATTCGATAAGGGCTACAAAGAGCTATACGATGTAGTTAAATGCACAGTGGGCGAACGATTCAAATCCAAGTCGGCAGGGGCGACAAAATTAAGCTCACCCTCCACACCTTCGAAGATTACAAGGAGAGAAAGCGAGTCCTAAAACACAGTAAAATACCTCACTACACTTTCTCCACGGAAAAAATCAGGAATATAAAGGCATTTATTTGAGATATCGCCCACAGTCTTCAGAAGACCTGATCCGCTAAGAATTTGACGTAAAATCAGTTACGCAAATGAAGCCGCCGGGCTCAGACAATAAGTGGCCGCTGTACCTGGCAGTCCTGCCGGACGCGCTACAAAATAAGAAACCCATTAGGAGCGTCCTCTCCATCCCAGTAACCACCGAGTTATTACAAGAAAAAATAAGTCACAGCAATGTTTCAAGTTCCAGAGAATGGCAAATGTAGCCACCCATGGTGATACGCAAGAAGTGCACAGAAGGACATGACTCAATGATCTATATCGTGAAAGACAACGATCCCAGAGTAAATTGGTTGCTGTGCAGCTTATGCCACTCTGCTAGATACCTGAGCTGCAGAGTCAAAAAGAACTACGCTCAACGTACCAGAGGCACGAAGGCAACATCAAAACAGCTAAACTCAATTCATTCAAAGTCCCACAGCCGGAAAACCCAACAAGACGGGACAGGCCGAGCTATGGAGGAAAAGCGCGTAAAGTCACTGCTGAAGCGATTTTCGCTAACATCGCGGCCGACTCGAGGGAGCGCCCTAGAAAATCTCTCCCGGTAGAGGGGGATGTGGGATCGAACAGCCAGCACACCCCTGAATCAGCCCAGGACACCCCTACCCCTGACCAGGTCCCAATCATCGGAGATTGGATAGAGAAGCCCCAGACCCAGTCCTAAAGACAGCCAGTCCCAAAGACCAAACTGCAGACAGCGGCAGGAACAGACTTCAGACGAACAGCAGTCAAACCTTCACCCAAAATGATCGTGAAACTGCTCTCCTACGTTCTTCAAATGATCATGTGCAGGGAGCCATGTACAAAACTCTGAATCTTCTCGAACAGTTGATTTGAGAGGTTCCGCAGAAGAACTCAAAGATCCTCACCACTTTACAAACGGTAGTCAAGCAGTCGCAACGCTCTGTGATCTTCCAAGTAACACCAGCAACCAAACATGGATAGACGCCCTCATACTCAAGGTCTGATAATGTGCGTCTTCAATGCTGATGGCATTGTCAATCAAGATATGTAGTTTCGAGACTACATGAAAGAGCGAAACATCGACACGTGTATGATGTCCGTGACCAAGTGAAAACCGGAGGTAAAAGCGACATTCCCCAATTACCACAGCTATGGGGGCGACAGGCCAACCACAAAAGGTGGGGTGTTCAAAAAAATGGTTCAAATGGCTCTGAGCACTATGGGACTTAACATCTACGGTCATCAGTCCCCTAGAACTTAGAACTACTTAAACCTAACTAACCTAAGTACATTACACAACACCCAGTCATCACGTGGCAGAGAAAAACCCTGAAAAGGGGGGGGGGGTGTACCATATACATTAGGAGAGAGTTTCCCCCACCACCAGGTCTATACCCATCAGCAACTCCCGATCTAGAGATCGTGACACTGGAAGTAGCCACAGCCGCAGGCCCCCCGACAATCGTTGCAGTCTATCGCCAACCGATCCACATCCAATATGAGAAAAACATCCTCATACGACCGCAAATCAAAGGCAAACTCCTAACATGCAGATTGGCATTCTAGAAAAACAACCAGAGTCGGTTGTCAACTACGACAACTCGTGCAAGACAACCAGTTCGACGTCTTGGGCCAAAAAACGGAGGTAGGCCAGACGACCTCTACATAACTCTCACAGGGAGAATAAAGGGCTTTGTGACTGCGGGGACGATCAACAGAATATCTTCCGAATACAACCCAGTCATAGTAGAGGTCGTCATGGGAGAATGGGGGGCTCTTCCACAACGCCTGGTGTCACATAAAGACTCGAACTGGCAACAGTTTCAGGACAACGTCGCGTCCGAAATCGCTCGCGCCCCGCCTCCATCTGCAGATACAGTAGAGCAGGTACAGGGTGTTTCAAAAATGACCGGTATATTTGAAACGGCAATAAAAACAAAACGAGCAGCGATAGAAATACACCGTTTGTTGCAATATGCTTGGGACAACAGTACATTTTCAGGCGGACAAACTTTCGAAATTACAGTAGTTACAATTTTCAACAACAGATGGCGCTGCAAGTGATGTGAACGATATAGAAGACAACGCAGTCTGTGGGTGCGCCATTCTGTACGTCGTCTTTCTGCTGTAAGCGTGTGCTGTTCACAACGTGCAAGTGTGCTGTAGACAACATGGTTTATTCCTTAGAACAGAGGATTTTTCTGGTGTTGGAATTCCACCGCCTAGAACACAGTGTTGTTGCAACAAGACGAAGTTTTCAACGGAGGTTTAATGTAACCAAAGGACCGAAAAGCGATACAATAAAGGATCTGTTTGAAAAATTTCAACGGACTGGGAACGTGACGGATGAACGTGCTGGAAAGGTAGGGCGACCGTGTACGGCAACCACAGAGGGCAACGCGCAGCTAGTGCAACAGGTGATCCAACAGCGGCCTCGGGTTTCCGTTCGCCGTGTTGCAGCTGCGGTCCAAATGACGCCAACGTCCACGTATCGTCTCATGCGCCAGAGTTTACACCTCTATCCATACAAAATTCAAACGCGGCAACCCCTCAGCGCCGCTACCATTGCTGCACGAGAGACATTCGCTAACGATATAGTGCACAGGATTGATGACGGCGATATGCATGTGGGCAGCATTTGGTTTACTGACGAAGCTTATTTTTACCTGGACGACTTCGTCAATAAACAGAACTGGCGCATATGGGGAACCGAAAAGCCCCATGTTGCAGTCCCATCGTCCCTGCATCCTCAAAAAGTACTGGTCTGGGCCGCCATTTCTTCCAAAGGAATCATTGGCCCATTTTTCAGATCCGAAACGATTACTGCATCACGCTATCTGGACATTCTTCGTGAATTTGTGGCGGTACAAACTGCCTTAGACGAAACTGCGAACACCTCGTGGTTTATGCAAGATGGTGCCCGGCCACATCGCACGGCCGACGTCTTTAATTTCCTGAATGAATATTTCGATGATCGTGTGATTGCTTTGGGCTATCCGAAACATACAGGAGGCGGCGTGGATTGGCCTCCCTATTCGCCAGACATGAACCCCTGTGACTTCTTTCTGTGGGGACACTTGAAAGACCAGGTGTACCGCCAGAATCCAGAAACAATTGAACAGCTGAAGCAGTACATCTCATCTGCATGTGAAGCCATTCCGCCAGACACGTTGTCAAAGGTTTCGGGTAATTTCATTCAGAGACTACGCCATATTATTGCTACGCATGGTGGATATGTGGAAAATATCGTACTATAGAGTTTCCCAGGCCGCAGCGCCATCTGTTGTTGAAAATTGTAACTACTGTAATTTCGAAAGTTTGTCTGCCTGAAAATGTACTGTTGTCCCAAGCATATTGCAAAAAACGGTGTATTTCTATCGCTGCTCGTTTAGTTTTTATTGCCGTTTCAAATATACCGGTCATTTTTGAAACACCCTGTATTAGAAGACATTACTAACACGATCCTACAAGCAGCACCACCCCCCCCCACCCCACCCCCTCGCGCAAAGGGACGGCCCGCCTCCTCAGATACAACTCTCTGAACATCTGCTTGCGCAAATCAGGCAGAAAAACAGGATCACAAAAGAGTGGAAAATAATTAGAAACTCGGAAGCTAGGAAGCTGATCAACCACCTACAGAAAGAGCTGAAAGCAGCGCTCAGTGAGCACCGCAAATAGTAATGGTCCGCACGCCTATCATCTCTCAAAGCAGACGACAGCAGCCTATGGCCGATTGCGAAAGTTCACAGAACGACGCGCAAATGTCACCTCTGCATGGCGGGAGCAGAGGTCTAGTCTTCAGCGCTGTTGACAAGGTTGATGCTCTCGTCGACGCCTTTGAACAACAGTTTCAACCTGCAGAGGCGCAAGCCACGGAAACATATACCGCCAACAGCCCGCAGTATTTCTTGCCTTTTCGCCCCAGAGGACTTAGCGAAAGAAGCCAAGTCTCCGCCCAAAAAGAAGATCCCAGGCCGCGACCGGTTCACGAATCAGTTTGCTTAACACCTCTCGCCCCTGAAAATTACACACATCGTATACGTCTTCAATGATATTTCTTGATCGCACGAGTTTCCAGCGAGTTGTACTCATGCCCCTTTAACTATTGAAAAGGCAGCTGCCCCTCTTCAGGAACCACACATTTGTCGTGTAATGCGTACTTCAACCTCATACAGGCTGTCTTGTTTGGAAGTTATTCGTTGGTGCCACCTGACGGCGTAAGCACCTCAACAAATTATTTTCTTTTGTGAAATACTTTGTAGTTGCCAATCAAAAACATCTTTTGGCATACTACAGACGTAACCTAAAAATATTGTACATTTTTATGTACATTTGAAAAGACTGAAAATTCATTGAAATATTTCTAACAATATTTTAACTCTTTCAAGATGCAAATAATAAGCTAGGCGTTAAAAAAAAAAAAAGGCAGCCGCGCGGCCTAAGACGTCTTGTCACGGTCGGCGCCGCTCTCCCCGTCGGAGGTTCGAGTCCTCCCTCGGGCATGGGTGTGTGTGTCGTCCTTAGCGTAAGTTAAGTTAAGTAGTGTGTAAGCTTAGGGAGCGATGACTTCAGTCCTTACCACAAATTTCCAAATAAATCAAACGCTTTCTTGTTAACCTTATATTATGCACACTTATTTATTGTTTATTTGTGTCAAATCATATAAATATGTATAATAGTATATAAATAAACCCTCAAAACTTTACTGACGAACTGAATTCCCTAGCGTACGCCTTTATATGCAACTGAGTTGCTCGTCGTGACGTTTGAACACGGGCGAGTGATGTTGCAGTCTATAAACAGAGACCTTGTTTCCACTCGGAGAGCCATAGTAAGTGACGGAAAAATGATGTAGTCGAGTTCTCGTATCAAAATATATTTGTACATATCGCTGCCATATAAAAAGGGATGTACCCTAAAATTTAAGCTGTACACTTAGGCTGCTGCATAACTACCACCTTGGAAACCGGGAATTTCTGAAAATAACCCTAACGGTTTTTGAAACGATCGTTTCAAATAATATTGCATCACTTCCTTTGGCCGTTATAGTGGAAACAAGGTCTCCCTTTTCTGAAGGTGTATCCAGTATGTCGACTCATCTTTCTGGAATATTAAGTAATTCATCGTTAAAGTTATTGGAGAAGCTAAATGACGTGGGCTGCTGGAATATGGCACTTTCTTCAAATCACATATACGGATGTTTGGACGGGATGGATATTAAATGGTTACGGACACCGGTTCCATCCATGTAAGAGCACACACTCAGTTCTTATCTACCTAAATCGCCCATCGTTTATTGATTACTAACCACAACTAACTCGCTGCTTTCTGCCCACACTATTTATGTAGATGGTCTTCCAAATTGTAACATGTTTACTTTTAAACATTAGATCTTCACCTCCGATAGCCTGCTCTCACTTTGTCACTTTATTCGACAATAATTAATTCTCAGTGTCCTTTAACATATGTTTTTGTGTTTTCCTGACATTGTGCCCCCTGCAAGAGAAACGCCGTTAGTTGTCTCTCTCCAGTCAACTGCTCTTCAACTGTCTTCGTTCTTTTGTTTCTCTGATTTTGCACTGGTTTTAATTCCTCGCCGCGCGGGATTAGCCGAGCGGTCTGGGACGCTGCAGTGTTGGCCTGTACGGCTGGTCTCGGCGGAGGTTCGAGTCCTCCCTCGGGCATGGGTGTGTGTGTTTGTCCTTAGGATAATTTAGGTTAAGTAGTGTGTAAGCTTAGGGACTGCTGACCTTAGGAGTTAAGTCCCATCAGATTTCACACACATTTGAACATTTTAATTCCTCTAGCCGTAGCGTATATACAACAGACATTAACATATAAAGCACGTAAGTTTACGTTTGTTGTATAGCACATCTGACATAAACGAAAGAAAGAAAGAAAGAAATAATAAGTATGTAATAAGAAAACTCTGTCACACGATGAATATCTAAGTTCCAACTCTTTTTTGACACAGATCGTTAAAAACAGAAAAGAAGTGAATTGCCAGCACAGAAACAGACGGCTTCCTTGCTGTGTCCTATAAGTAGCTGGACGTGGCACACGTTGCCAGAGTGTTCTAATTATAGCCCGAAGCTTCGGCCGTGGGCCCGCTGCTACATCTGAGCGCAAACGGCTCTCGTATCAGCTGATTGTAAACAGAAGCACTGACCTAAGAGAGTAGAGGCTTTGCTGTATCTTTTAACTTCGTATACACTTACTTTTACTGCATAATCCAATGCACGATGGATGGCGGAGGGTACTTTGTAGGTGACGTTCTGTCCTGTTTCAGTAGAGTACTGAGTGAGGGAAAAATGAGTGCTCACCTATGTAAGAATCCAGTTCTCTTTAGTCTGCTCGAATACAGGTTCTTTAAATTTACTCAATAGGACTTCTTGACAACGTTGTCGTCTTTATTCCTAGGACTCCCATTTTAAGATTGTCGAGCATTTATGTTGTTGTTGTGGTCTTCAGTCCTGAGAGTGGTTTGATGCAGCTCTCCATGCTACTCTATCCTGTGCAAGCTTCTTCATCTTCCAGTACCTACTGCAGCCTACATCCTTCTGAATCTGCTTAGTGTATTCATCTCTTGGTCTCCCTCTACGATTTTTCCCCTCCACGCTGCCCTCCAGTACCAAATTGGTGATCCCTCGACGTCTCAGAACATGTCCTACCAACCGATCCCTTCTTCTAGTCAAGTTGTGCCACAAGCTCCTCTTCTCCCCAATTCTATTCAATACCTCCTCATTAGTTATGTGATCTATCCATTTATGTTACAGTTTGGTATGGGCTATACCGATCTGTTGCGATCCCAGCAACGCCTCTGTGACTTACGAAGGGACCGCGCCTACTTGTCACTACCGATTTAGTCCAAGTTTGTGGTATGTGCAGTGCTTAGGCAGAAATGAAAGTTGCAGAAATATGCATATGTGTACATGTTTTTGTACAATATTTTATTATGATTAGTTTACTCATGCTGAGTTCGTAGGAGTGATGTGTTGTGTTTATCTAGGAGAAGAAGAATATCTTAGCCGAGATCGCTGTAAAAAAGTTTATTGTAGATAACAGGTTTCGGTACAATCTTCAGCTCTTCATAAATTTTATTACAAACATATCGTGCCATCTATACATTCCATTGAATTTCCAGGTAAATAAAACACGATGCGTTAGTACGTCAAAATTAAAATTACTGTGTACACTACATTTCGCCTAAACATCGTTCACGTATCATATAACGTCACGCCTACCAGGACGTCGCAAGACACACTGCCGACAGCCAATGCATTGGCGAGCCTAAGCATCGTTCATTTCCTGTTTTATGTACGTGAAAATTCAATAGAAACATTTCGTGTGTAGATGGCACGAGATGTTTGTTACAACTTTTATGAAGATCTGAAGATGGTAGCTTCGTTTTACCGAAATCGGTTGTCTACAATGAAATTTTTTACAGCGATCTCTTCTAGGTAGTTCTTCTTCACCTAAGAAATTTCATTAAGACTACATGTTACGTCTTCTATGATGCTATATGGTATTTTATGAATACTATGGATGTATTTGTGTTTTACTTTATTCTGTACTGTAATTTTTAAAACTGTTTAGTTGGTGGCTGTTTTAACTGTAGTCTGGTTATGTAACTTCTAAATTACGCCGTATGTGGCACCCTATTTTCATACGGGTCGTTATTATTTGAACGGTGTTTAAACCGATTAAGATAAAAAAATGGTTTTAATTTAACTTATTAATTTTTAATTTTGTCATTACAATAAAAGAACAATTTATTTAGCTAATAAACATTTTGGTCAATTGCGCGCACCGCCACTAGCGGTCTCTGGAGTTGCTGTCTTCGAGCATCAGTTCAGCGTAGTTTCCATGGCTTGTTTTTGTGCTAACTATCTGTGTTGCCATTTTGGATTGTTTGCTGTGGCTATTCCCAAGCATGTATATGTGACTGTATTTTAATTATTTGCAAAGACGGTTTGTAACCGTTCATACTACAGGAACTGATGCCAATATTCACGCCTCATTTGTATAATTATTATAACTTATTCTGTAATTTTGTTTTTTAGGATGACTCGAAAATGGGTATAATGCTCGAAGCTGTTCGCTAGGAGTAAGTAAAGGATACTGCTTAATACGACTTTCGACGGAATTTCAACCATTTATTTCGAAAGTAAAAGTGGGAGTTCCAAATGGCTGAGCGTGTACACCAAATGGCAGTTTTGGTGCAGCTCTGGTAAGGCATCAGCCATTTCTGTTAGCGTAGTTTCGAGACAGAAGCTGGAGCAGCGGAAAGGTGACAGAACGGTAATACGAGGGTAGTGCAATCGAGTTCCTATGCAGAAACATTTTTTAAAAATTCCGTTTTTACGTTGCTTACACTGCAAATAAACCAAAATAATGTTCAAAATATTGTATTTATTATTATTTTCATTGATTTGACGAGGCCCACCACGAATTTCTCTCCTGCGCTAGCTTTATTTATCTCAGAGTAGCCCTTGCAACCCACGTCCCCAATTACCTGCTGGATGAATTCCAATCTCTGTCTACCTCTACAGTTTTTAGCCTCTAAAGCTCCCTGTAGTACCATGGAAGTTATTCCCGGATGCCATAACAGGCGTCCTGTCATCTTGTCCCTTCTTCTTGTAGGTGTTTCCCATATCTCTCCGATTCTTAGCAGCACCTCCTCACTCCTTACCTTATCAGTCCATATAACTTTCAACATTCTTCTCTAGCACCACACCTCAAATGTTTCGAATGTATTCTCTTCTCGTTTACCCGAAGTTCATGTTTCACTGGAGTCTCATTCATCGTAAAAACATGGAATTAGTAAATTCCTTGCCATCTTGCACACGTTACAAATGCCGCATTTTTACAATTTCTTGGTTGTTTTAAAGTATTTGTAGACAAACCAACTTAGTTTACATTCGTAAAAGGTTTTCTGTGACTGCACAGTTTGGCTCCAAATCAACCGTAACGCATCATTTCGCCAAATATTCGCGAGTATAGCTGATGATTTGCTCTGGAATGTTTTTTGATGTAGTCTTCTTGGGATGCAATTTATTTTGCACTCTCCATAATATAAGACCAGTCTTGAGGGTTTTTTTATCAAATTCTTTGCCGGATGACAGAAACATACATCGCAGGGTTGCACTAGCGGAGTGCATTTGGGGAAGTTACTTTAATACTGAACGATGACAATCCTCCTTCATCGTGAAAAATCTCGTCGTATAATTGTGGCTCTGTCTGTCTTCCCCACACGTCAGTTACTAGAATGACTTTGTTCTCCCGCACGTAGGGCTTCATCAGATTAGTCAAAAACTGTTATATAAGACTTTTCTAAGTTTCCCAGATTTGATGATGTGGTGATGAAATTTCAATATTCTGCCGTTCATTCATCCGTTTCTGAATCCTCGGTCCAAGAGAGCGAGCGCTCTCTTGTGGGCATATGTAGACTGTTGGCAATAATTTTCCAGAAAGTGTTACAGCATACTGCGCTTTAAATGAGTGGATTAATTTCTTCACATTTCGATTTATTTGCGGCGTAAGTAACGCAAAAAATTGAAAATAAAATAAAAGTTTCTGCATCGGGATTCGACCCCGCGATCCTTGGATTACTCTTCTGTACTCTTCCCGCTGCTCAACCACTGACCGGAAACTGTGCTACCATAAATCGAGCTTGCCTCACCTGACCAACACCAAAAATGCGGCTTCTTTGCTAAATGGCTGGTTATCTGGAACTCCCATCTCTGTCACTTTTATTTCTAGCCAAGCCCTGCATGGACCTTAAATTTGGATGAAATCAGTGATAACGTGTAGGCGCAGACCCCTTATTAGTTGGCATGTCTGTTGTCATACCTGCATGATACGGTTTCTAAACAACGGAACAATCTGATATACACACATCAAAAAATGTTTTGCTTTACCCGAGTCCCAGAACTCTTGAATATTGACGTTGACTGTGAATATTGTGTCACAGATATTCTATCACAGACATAGTCCCTTTGACTGTTCAGATATGTCACAAAACCCGCCAAACATGTAAACAACCATGCATGAGCAGCGCTAGTAGACGGAGGCGGTTAGACAGCCGATCAGTTACGGTCATTCCACCAGGAACGAGGTACACGGCTCGTGTTGTCTATAGTTCAACCATGCCTAAACGGTCAATACCGCGGTTCTATCGCGCCCGCATTGTTACTTTGTGCCAGGAACGGCTCTCAACAAGGAACGTGCCCAGGCGTCTCGGAGTGAACCAAAGCGATGTTGCTCGGAGGTGGAGGAGATACAGAGAGACAGGAACTGTCGATGACATGCTTTGTTCAGGCCGCCCAAGGGCTACTACTGCAGTGGATGACCGCTAACTACGGGTTATGGCTCGGAGGAAGCCTAACAGCAACGCCACCATTTCAATAATGCTTTTCGTGCAGCCACAGGACGTCGTGTTACGACTCAAACTGTGCGCAATAGGCTGCATGATGCGCAACTTCACTCCCGACGTCCATGGCGAGGTCCACCTTTGCAACCACGACACCATGCAGCTCGGTACAGATGGGCCTAACGACTCAGGATTGGCATCACGTTCTCTTCATCAATGAGAGTCGCATATGCCTTCAACCAGACAATCGTCTGAAACGTGTTTGGAGACAACCCGGTCAGGATGAACTCCTTAGAACACACTGTCAAGCGAGTACAGCAAGGTGGAGATTCCCTGATGTTTTGGGGTGGCATTACGTGGGGCCAACGTACGCGGCTGGTGGTCATGAAAGGCGCCGTAATGGCTGTACGATACGTGAATGTCATCCTCCGACCGATAGTGCAACCATACCGGCAATATATTGGCGAGACGTTCGTGTTTATGGACGACAATTTGCGCCCCCATCGTGCACATCTTGTGAATGACGTCTTTCGCGATAACGACATCGCTCGACTAGAGTGGCCAGCATGTTCTCCAGACATGAACAATATTGAACATGCCTGGGAGAGATTGAAAAATGCTGTTTATGGACGACGTGACCCACCAACCATACTGTGGGATCTACGCCGAACTGCCGTTGAGGAGTGGGACAATCTGGACCGAGAGTGCCTTGATGAACTTGTGAGTAGTATGCCACGACGAATGCAGGCATGCATTAATGCAAGACAACGTGCTACTGCGTATTAGAGGTACCGGTGTGCACAGCAATTTGGACCACCACATCTGAACGTCTCACTGTATAGTGGCACAACATGCAATGTGTGGTTCTCATGAGCAATCACAAGGGCGAAAATGATGTTTATGTTGATCTCTATTCCAATTTTCTGTACGGGTTCCGGAACTCTCGGAACCGAGGTGATGCAAAACTTTTTTTGATGTGTATATAAAGCAGAGTAGATGTGTGTATGCCCAATATCTCGTCCCAAACCCCTACATTGATTGCAACCAAATTTGACACAGAGGCAGCACGCTTCATGGATATCAGCACCGTGAAGGTTATAACCTCCTAGCTCTAATAGGAGCGAGGATAGAGCCAAGAACATGTTTTTCCACCCTCTGGCCCTGCCCTGCATAATACGCATGTTGTGTGGGAACAATATCATCCCGGAAAATTAGCCACCTTTGCAGGGTGCTTACATGTTAGGAGCAAGACATGGTTTTATGCTGGAGTTTTAGCCTGCTTCATTGACCTGCTTTGCATAATGGCCTGTATGTCAGGGGGAAATAAATGGTTTTATAGCCTCTCCTGCATAACAGACATGTTTTAGTAGTGGTATTGGAGTGCTTTATTGCAGGTCCTACACATTCTGATGAGCATGGATGGGAAGAGGTTGAAATGGATAGAGGAGAGAATGAGAAAGTGAGGTAATGGAGGAAATGGGCGGAGAGGGGCTGAGGGGAAGATGCATAAGGCAGATAGAAGGCTGGTAGTTGGTAAAGGAAAAGGGGGAGGCAGAGATGAAGAGGAGAATAATGTCAGAGAGAGGGATGGAGAAAATGCACAAGGAGATGGGGAAAGGGAGGGAGGAAGGGAGAGAGAGAGAGAGAGGAAGAGGGAGACAGAGAGAGAGAGAGAGAGAGAGAGAGAGAGAGAAAGAGAGAGTGGGGAGGAGGAGATAGAGGTTGTAGGATGAGGTGGACAGTCAGAGAGAGGAAGAGGTTGATGCAAAGTGTGAGAGGAGTAAGTTTATCCTATATATCTATCGAAGACACCCATATTCTGGCGTAGCCGCAAGGGAAAAGCTAGTACTCTATAAATAGCGTCTTGTATATGATTTGCTTCCCAGATGTACTGCACCTTTCCAGAACACGTCCAACAAAACTTAGCCTCACATTCATATTCGCTAATAATGATTCCAGATGTTCCTCCCGTTTCATATTGTTTGTAATTGTTAGTTTTACAGTTAAACATTTATACGACGAGACGTGATCAATATGTGCCATCTGATTTCTTCTTTCTGTTGTAAGCACTAGCTGACCTTTAAGCCGATTTAAAAGGAGCTGCCAATGAAAACACTGTGAAATTGTTGTCATCTTTGCACTTCCTTGCTAAAGTAAAAGGGTGTTCCTTCCCAGCAGACGACAGCAGCGTCAGCGAACAATCTGATAGTCTGCTGATACTATCTGGCCGGCCATTGTGCCCGTGCGGTTCTAGGCGCTTCAGTCTGGAACCGCGTGACCGCTACGGTCGCAGGTTCGAATCCATGGATGTGTGTGATGTCCTTAGGTTAGTTAGGTTTAAGTAGTTCTAAGTTCTAGGGGACTGATGACCACAGATGTTAAGTCCCATAGTGGTCAGAGCCATTTGAACCATTTTTTGATACTATTTGATTTTTATATGGTTTCTGGTTTGAGTCACTTGTTCGTGAGGTTTAAATGTGTCCTTACTATGCGTGTGTGTGTTTTCCTCTAGTTCTCTATAGAAATATACAGGCGATGGACAAAAGTATGGAAACACGAAAAGCACAACACATTATCATGCCTAATACAATGCAGCAGACCCATTAGCATTCAAAACAGCTTACATTCATCTCGGAATGGATAAATACAGATCCTGCGTAGTTTTCAAGAGAATCTTATACAATTCTTCCTGCGAAATAATGACAAGTTGAGGTAACTGTGACTAGGGCCTCCCGTCGGGTAGACCGTTCGCCAGGGCGACAATCGATTTGACGCCACTTCGGCGACTTGCACGTCGATAGGGATGAAATGTTGATGAATAGGACAACACAACACCCAGACCCTGAGCGGAGAAAATCTCCGACCCAGCCAGGAATCGAACCCTGGCCCTTAGGATTGACATTCTGTCGTGCTAACCACTCAGCTACCGGGGGCGGACAATGATGGAGGTGAATAGCGATCACGCACCCTTCTCTCCAAAGTAGACCACAAAGGCTGGTGAATGTGGTGCCGAGGTGAGATGTCACAATTCACCCCCGTCTCACAAGACCAGTCCTGGAAGATGCTAGCTCTCTGAACAGGGGCCATGTCGTTTTGGAACACAGCGTAACCACTGGGAAACAAACATTGTAGCATGGGATGGACGTGATCGTCAAAGTAGTCACATAATCCTTGGTAGTAATTCGACCTTGCACAGTAACCAAGGGGCCCATGAAATACCAGTATATGGCTGAATAAATCATCACTGAAACACCACCATCTTTTACTCTTGGGACGTAAACTGGCGAGAAGTTGCAAACAGTGCGAAACGAGGCTCATCTGACGAAATACGTTTTCCGCATTGCCCCATTATCTAGGTATTATGGCTTCAGCAGCACGTTTTTTTGCTACAGGCATTTGCATCACTGATGTGTGCTTTTGGAATTCCAGCTTGCTCTGAAACTCCTAGCTTATGGATCTTCCTTCGTGTTGTTTTGTTGCTGACAAGGTTCGTGAATGCGACATTCAGATCAGCTTCAGTTGGACAGCGATTTCTGCAAGCTGTCGTCCTCCTATTTTTCGTCGTAATACTCTTTAGTGACCGTTAGTCAAGATCACCCAACACACACTTTGGTCCGGGTGGTGGCTTAACGGATGATGTTCCTTCCACTTTCCGTGATGTGGTATAATTCTTTGATACGCTGCCTCTTGAAACACCAAACACCTCGACTACCTTTGTTACAGAAGCACTCACCAGATGAGCACCAACAATTTTCCCACGATCGAATTCACTTAGCTTCGACATAAAGCACTCACATCTACACAGAATACTCTTCTGGTCACGAATGGCCCTTACAATGTGTTGAGGACATTGCACAGGTGCTGTTTGTGGTCAAATACGACAGTGCAAAAAAATGGTCCAAATGTCTCTGAGCACTATGGGACTTAACTTCTGAGGTCATCAGTCCCCTAGAACTTAGAACTACTTAAACCTAACTAACCTAAGGACATCACACACATCCATGCCCGAGGCAGGATTCGAACCTGCGACCGTAGCGGTCGCGCGGATCCAGTCTGTAGCGCCTAGAACCGCTAGGCCACTCCGGCCGGCACGACAGTGCAACCTGTATGCTTGGATAGCGTCTGCGTTCATATTCAAGCACGAATTTCTCGCGGCGTTTCCATATTTTTGTCTAACATCTCTAGAATTAAATCGCAGAATAGCATAGATATATGTAGAAGTTGAGGGGCATGAAAGGGAAGCAGTGGTTGGGAAGGGAGTGAGACGGTTGTAGCCTCTCCCCGATGTTATTCAATCAGTGAAGGAAACAAAAGAAAAATTCGGAGTAGGTATTAAAATCCATGGAGCAGAAATAAAAACTTTGAGGTTTGCCGATGACATTGTAATTCTGTCAGAGACAGCAAAGGACTTGGAAGAGCTGTTGAACGGAATGGATAGTGTCTCGAAAGGAGGATATAAGATGAACATCAACGAAAGCAAAACGAGGATAATGGAATGTAGTCGAATTAAGTCGGGTGATGCTGAGGGAATTAGATTAGGAAATGAGACACTTAAAGTAGTAAAGGAGTTTTCCTATTTGGGGAGCAAAATAACTGATGATGGTCGAAGTAGAGAGGATATAAAATGTAGACTGGCAATGGCAAGGAAATCGTTTCTGAAGAAGAGAAATTTGTTAACATCGAGTATAGATTTAAGTGTCAGGAAGTCGTTTCTGAAAGTATTTGTTTGGAGTGTAGCCATGTATGGAAGTGAAACATGGATGATAAATAGTTTAGACAAGAAGAGAATAGAAGCTTTCGAAATGTGGTGCTTCAGAAGAATGCTGAAGATTAGATGGGTAGATCACATAACTAATGAGGAGGTGTTGAATAGAATTGGGGAGAAGACAAGTTTGAGGCACAACTTGACTAGGAGAAGGGATCGATTGGTAGGACATGTTCTGAGGCATATCACCAATTTACTATTGGAGAGCAGCGTAGAGGGTAAAAATCGTAGAGGGAGACCAAGAGATGAATACACCAAGCAGATTCAGAAGGATGTAGGTTGCAGTAGGTACTGGGAGATGAAGAAGCTTGCACAGGATAGAGTAGCATGGAGAGCTGCATCAAACCAGTCTCAGGACTGAAGACCACTACAACAACAACAACATGTAGAAGTTACACTTGGAAATTAATCAAAAGAAAGAAATGCATCGTAACAAGTAAATCTGTCGTTAATGTGATACGTCATGATACAAAACTGCTGGAACTTTTCAGCTGATGAGCTACCGATCTCTAGAGTTCAAACAGCAATTTTGAATACGAAAACATAATGGTCTGATTCACAAAACAGCGCCACCGCGTGTCACTCAAACCATATTTTCAGTTGTACGAAATATACTTGGACTTCTTGGGGCTTCAATATTCTGCAGAACTCTACGCTTTTGACTATCAATATCATCGTTTACATCACATGCAACTTACTGTCGTGTCTGCTGCTGTGGTGGCCTTGCATAGCCCGCATGGACGGCTTCTGACTGCACGAAGGTCGCTTTAGTTTCACCAGACTTAAGCTGCAGACTGACATCAAAATGACGAACATTTGTCGAGTGCTATCGACATTCGTGGTCACATGTCGCACCGCGATTCGAATGAAACAACCTTCTCCACATTATTTTATATGTGACAAGAAAGAATATACGTGTATGTATCCAAGGTTCTCGGGTGTCCAGCCGGATCCGTTCGTCGAAGTTCCACGATATTTCGGCGGATAACCATTCCGCCATCATCAGGTGGTGTCGATGGAATGATCTGTCTGCGCTGTGTCCGTGGTATTTATGTCCGCGGGGTCCCGTGTCGTACCCCGGCGCGGGCGGCCGGCGGGGCGCCGCGTGGTGGGAGGGGTGGGGGAAGCTGCAGCCACGCCCGGTGGTAGGCGCAGTCCATCTCCGTCCGCCGTGGCGGAAGGATCTCGCGTCCGCTCGTGCCGTTGCTCTTTGATGGTGTTTAATAACGGTTTCCAGGCCTTGCTAAGTTGAAACCCGGTATCCCTGTTGATGAGGTTATCTGTTACTCGAATTTCTATGGCCTCCTTGTAAATACTGTCCCAGTAGACACTTGTGGCAGTCAGGATTTTTGTCTCTTCGAATTTCGCTGTGTGTCGGGTTTCAATGCGGTGTTCTGCTAGGGCCGAATGGCTGGGTTGGCGTAAGCGGGTGTGACGTTCGTGTTCTTTGCATCGGTCCTCGACCGTGCGAACTATTTGGCCGATATAGGATTTGCCACAGCCGCACGGGAATTTCTATACGCCCGCTTTCTTCAGCCCTACGTCATCTTTTGCCGTTCCTAGTAGGTCACGAATCTTAGCTGGTGGCCGGAAGACTGTGTCAATTTTGTGTGGCCTTAACAGATTCCCTATTTTTGACGACACGTTGTCAGCAAACGGCAGAAAGGCCAGAGCTTGCTTTTCTTCTTCGAGTTGTTCTTTATCTCGGTTCTTGCTGCACTTCTGTTGTCGGAAGGCCCTTTGGATTTGGCGGTTGCCATACCCAGTCTTGCGGAACACGGTCTCCAGGTGTTTGAGCTCCGTTGTCAAGTTCTGTTCATCAGAGATCGAGTGTGCTCTATGTACCAAGGTGTTGAGCATTCCATTAAGCTGCGCCGGATGTTGGCAGCTGGACGCATGTAGGTACAGGTCAATGTGTGTGGGCTTTCGGTACACACTGTGACCCAGTGAGCCATCAGACCTACGTTCCACTAGGACATCAAGAAAGGGTAGTTTTCCATCTTTCTCAGTCTCCATCGTGAACTGAATGTTACTATGGACCGAATTTAGATGTTGCAGAAATATCTGTAGCTGTTCCTGTCCATGTGGCCAGATGACGAACGTGTCGTCCACGTAGCGAAAGAAGCACACAGGTTTCAGTTCGGCGGCTTCCAGTGCTTCCTCTTCGAAACTCTCCATGAACAGGTTGGCCACCATTGGGGAGGGCGGGCTCCCCATGGCTAATCCGTCGGCCTGCTCGTAGTATTGACCGTTGAAGACAAAGTACGTCGATGTTAACACGTGCCTGAACAGTTGTGTCAGTTCAGGCCCGAATTTCTCACTGATTAAGTGGAGAGAATCTTCTAGCGGGACACGTGTGAGTAATGAGACGACATCGAAGCTGACCATAATGTCGGATTCTTGTACTGTCATCTCCTTCAGGCGGCCAATGAAGTCCGTCGAGTTCCGGATGTGGTGCGCACATTTCCCCACATAAGGTCTTAGCATGCCCGCTAAGTGCTGCGCCAAAAGATACGTCGGTGCCCCTATGTTGCTGACTATGGGTCGCATCCCTTCTTTGTGCGTTTTTGGGAGACCACATATCCTCGGAGCTACCGCCGAAAGTTGCCGAAGTCTTTTGATGTCCTTGTCCGCCAGCGCGCCATTTTTCAGCAAGGTGGCGGTGCTTCGTTGTATCTTCCTGGTCGGGTCTGTGTTGATTTTCCGATATGCTGGATCGTCTAGCAACTGCAGCATCTTCTGTTCGTAGTCGCGTCTCTCAAGGGTGACTGTGGCATTTCCTTTGTCGGCAGGAAGAACGACGATCTCCTTATCGTCTCTGAGGGCTCGTAGTGCTGCTCTTTCTGCTCCCGAGATGTTGCTTCTGGCTGGTTTTGCCCTTGAAACAATCCGGCAGGTTTCCCTTCTGATTTCTTCTGCTTTGTCATCTGGTAAGCCACGGACTGCCTGTTCTACTGAAGAGATTATTTCATTGAACGGCAGATATGCAGGTGTCGGTGTGAAATTGAGTCCTTTTTCAAGTACAGCTGTAGCTGCGTCGCCGAGTGGTTTACCCGTGAGGTTAATCACGTTCCGCCTAGTGGGCACTATCTCATGTTTCGGTTTGCCAGGTAGTCGTGCAAACTTGGTGATCTGCTTCTCCGTGGATTTACGGTGGATCCAGTCTGCCTGGGCCCAGGTAACACCGTCCACCCATTCCCAAGAGTGATCATGGAGTACGGAGGATAATCGTAGGTGAAGATGCAGCAGCTTCTTGGCGTTCTTGTCCAGTTGTAGACGGGTGTAGCGAATCCTCTCCCTGACCAGGGCCAGACTGGCTCTTCGCTTAATACGATTCGCTGCAGGCGTGCATATGTAATGCATCATTTTGGCGAAAGTAGGTATGGTGTTTTCATCCCTACACCTTAGTAAAAAGGCGAGAGAACTCAGCAGACGTCCTTTCTGGTTCCGAAGCTTATCCAGTTTCTTCACCAGTTGGTACATATCCTCCCCGTAGAGGTTGGTGATATGAAATCTCAGGCTTTCCCGGCGAATGTGCTGTACCCAAGGTTCTCGAGTGTCCAGCCGGATCCGTTCGTCGAAGTTCCACTATATTTCGGCGGATAACCGTTCCGCCATCATCAGGGATGCAAAGAACACGAACGTCACACCCGCTTACGGCAACCCAGCCAGTCGGCCCTAGCAGAACGCTGCATTGAAACCCGACACACAGCGAAATTCGAAGAGACAAAAATCCTGACTGCCACAAGTGCCTACTGGGACAGTATCTACAAGGAGGCCATAGAAATTCGAGTAACAGATAATCTCATCAACAGCGACACCGGGTTTCAACTTAGCAAGGCCTGGAAACCGTTATTAAACACCATCAAAGAGCAACGGCACGAGCGGACGCGAGATCCTTCCGCCACGGCGGACGGAGATGGACTGCGCCTACCACCGGGCGTGGCTGCAGCTTCCCCCACCCCTCCCACTACGCGGCGCCCCGCCGGCCGCCCGCGCCGGGGTACGACTCGGGACCCCACGGACATAAATGCCACGGACACAGCGCAGACAGATCATTCCATCGGCACCACCTGATGATGGCGGAACGGTTATCCGCCGAAATATCGTGGAACTTCGACGAACGGATCCGGCTGGACACCCGAGAACCTTGGATACAGCACATTCGCCGGGAATGCCTGAGATCTCAAGAATATACGTAGTTGTCATTGCTGCTCGTTTCACTCACAGCAATTTAAGTTGTGCTGTTAGGTTCCTGACGAACCACAGCCTCAGAAATCACGACAAATTCCGAAAAAGCAGCCAGATATTTGTGATAAGCAAGAACAGAAACGTCACTAAATAAATGGTTGCAGCTTCATCGTAAGTTGCATTGACAAGTATCTTTTCCTATTTCTCGACGGTGACTAGTTTCGGACACATGTGTTCATTTTCAAACCATGCGTTAAATGTGACAAATACAGGCGATAGCCAATGAACAGAAACTGCACCTGCATTGATAAAAGTGGTACTATGGTTGACTCAACAATATATTGTTGTTGGGTCGGCCATAGAACCGTTTTTATCAATGCAGGGTCAGTTTTTGAAAAAGTACTATCGGCTTTATTTGTCAGATAAACGACCATTTATTTCAATTATAAGACAAGGTGTGGACGTATTTTTCACCTGCGGTACACTGCAAGCTCGTACAAATGACGCTGCTGCCCAGTACACTTGCAGTAGTGAAGAAACTCACAAGAGAGAGAGAGAGAGAGAGAGAAAGAGAGAGAGAGAGAGAGAGAGTTGGTATCTGTAAATAATATCGAATATTCCAGTACAAACTTTTACTAAGTTAATAATAGCCCGCCTGGCTAGTCGTGCGGTCTAACGCGCTGCTTCCCAAGCGGGAAGGTGTGCCGGTCCCCGGCACGAATCCACGGATTAGTGTCGAGGTCTGGAGTGCCGGCCAGCCTGTGGATGGTTTTTATGACGGTCTTCCATCTGCCTCGGCGAAAGCGGGCTGGTTCCCCTCATTCCGCCTCTGTTACACACTATGTCGGCGATTTATGCGCAAACACTGTCTCCACGTATGCGTAATTAGTCTGCCACGTAAATATTTGGGGGAAGGGGGAGGGCTTCCACTGAGGGCGGAACCGGACAATAACCCTGGGTTCGGTGTGGGGCGGCGGTAGGGTTTACCAGTACAGTAATTCATTAATTTTTCTAAGGGGACGTTTCACTACCACCCAGCTGGAGACCCGAGAAACCTTCATCCGCACATTGCATGTTGTACCACCAAACAGCGAGGCCGTCAGAGGTGGTGGTCCAGATTGCTGTACACACCGGTACCTCTAATACCCAGTAGCACGTCCTCTTGCATTGATGCATGCCTGTATTCGTCTTGGCATACTATCCATAGGTTCATCAAGGCACTGTTGGTCCAGGCTGTCCAACTCCACAACGGCGATTCGCCGTAGATCCCACAGAATGGTTGGTGGGTCACGTCGTCCATAAACAGCCCTTTCAATCTATCCCAGGCATGTTCAATCGGGTTTATGACTGGAGCACAAGCTGGCCACTCTAGTCGAGCGATGTCGTTATCCGGAAGGAAATCATTCACAAAATGTGGACGATGTGGGCGGGAATTGCCGCCCATGAAGACGAATGGCTCGACAATATATTGCCGATATGGTTGCACTATCGACCGGAGGATGGCATTCACGTGTCGTACAGCCGTTACGGCGCCTTCAATGACCACCAGCGGCTTATGTCAGCCCCACATAATGCCACCCGAAAACATCAGGGAACATTCACCTTGCTTCACTCGCTGGACAGTGTGTCTAAGGCGTTCAACCTGATCGGGTTCCCTCCAGACACGTCTGCGACAATTGCCTTGTTGAAAGCATATGCGACACTCATTGGTGAAGAGAAGGTGATGCCAATGCTGAGCGGTCCATTCGGCATGTTGTTGGGCCCATGTGTACCGCGCTGCATGGTGTCGGGGTTTCAAAGACGGACCTCGCCAAGGAAGTCAGGAGTGAAGTTGCGCATGGTGCAGCGCTTTTGCGTACAGTTTGAGTCGTAACACGACGTCCTGTGGCAGCACGAAAAGCATTATTCAACATGGTGGCACTGCTGTCTGGGTTCCTCCGAGCCATAATCCGTAGGTAGCCGTCATCCACTGCAGTAGTAGCCCTTGGGCGGCCTGAACGACGCATGTCATCGACAGTTCCCGTCTCTCAGTATCTCCTTCACGTCCAAACATGGCTTTGGTTCTGCCCGAGACGCCTGGACACGTCCCTTGTTGAGAGCCCTTCCTGGCACAAAGCAACAATGTGGGCGCAATCGAACCGCGGTATTGGCCATGTAGGCATGGTTGAACTACAGACAACACGAGCCCTGTACCTCCTTCCTGGTGGAATGACTGGACTGATCGGCTATCGGACCCCTCCATCTAATAGGCGCTGCTCATGCATTGTTTTTTACAACTTTGGGCGTGTTTTGTGACATCTCTGAACAGTCAAAGGGACTGTGTCTGTATAACAATATCCACAGTCAACGTCTATCTTCAGGAGTTCTGGGAACTGGGGTGATGCAAAACTTTTTTTAATGTGTGTAGCTGTGTGCAGTCGATCGACACGCGGGAGATCGGACAGATTTGTGCGATCTTGTTGCAATGATGATAGGCGCCTCCCTCAACGCCTTACCGTGCTTTTGTTCACTTACAGGTCTCTGTCGACATTTTGGAAGCTCCTATGAAAACCTCCGATGCTCTGGTTTTCTACCAAAAGAAACTCAATGACAGCTCTGATGCCTCTTTGAAGGCTACGTATAGCGCCGTCACTCGCGATACTTCATGAAACTATAGCAGATGAAGAGGGAAATATTCCACGACGTCGCACAACAAATTGCTCATTTTTTCAACCGAGATTGGCCAAGAAGAAAAGTTTGTTGCATTACTTACGGAACTGCCTCGTAGCCAGAATTGACGCCGCAAGAAGTCCGAGAAAATAAGAGACTGTAGTCACGGAAATCTTCGATCTCAGTATTTTCACTGACTCTTTTGTAACTCAGTTATGGTGGCCAGTGCTTCTGATTATTCGCAAACGAAAGTAAGTATAGTGTCTGGACAATGTTGATGAAGTACAAATCTAGTTACGTAATATTTACAGTTATATGACTAAATAGTACTACTCTTTCAATATGAGTATATGCAATATAAAGTCCTCGGGCAAGACAAAGAAGTTGACAGCACCCGCTTATAAAATCAGTGGTAAACTTCTGGAGCCAGTCTCATATTATGGTAAACTGAGAGTAATACTACAAAATAAAACGCAAATGGTACGAATATATGAACTGAGTGGCACGTAAGGTTAGCGAAAGAGTTAAATGTGCTGAGAGAATTCTAATGAAGCCCATATTAAAATATTGTTCCTTAGCAATATTTATAAAGTGGACGTAGCACCAGACATCGAAAGAATTCATAAACTAGCCGTCAGCGCTGGAATAGTTTTGCGTATTGCAGATACTAAGCAATGTGAAACAAATTGAAATCGGTAAAGGAAAAGACAACATTGTCTCGGTAACCATTTTGTGCGAGTTTATAGAACTGGGATTCGAGGAAAACTATGTAACGTTCCTATTTCCTACATCGAACATATTGAACAGGGACCATCAGGATAAATGAGATAAACGAGCCTACAGGTAGATACAGGCATCCGTCCCTCGCTCCATGTGCGAATAGGGAATGTCTGTTTTAGGTACAAAGGCACTTTGTAGTAGTCTGTGAAGTATATAAGTGAAAAGCTAACATGAAACCTTTTGTAAATGTAGATGCTGGTGAACCACACCGTGGTTCAGGTCGAAAAAACTCGATTTTTGGTTTCCATTGTATTTCGATAGATTCAGGTGTTATTTACGAACTCTGAAAAGGATTTTGCTGAAAAAAATTGTTTTCGAACATTTAAAGAGCATTTTCCTACCATGAGTGTCTATGTGCCACGCCCACTTTTTTGTCACCCACTTTTCTGCATATATTTGAGATCTTTATATCCCCTACATTGCACGTTAGGGATTTTTTTTTACTCCCGAGTGTGTTGGCTGTCCTTGGAATGCAACGGTCGATATTCTTTTGTTTCTGCTGTTTGTAAACAACACGCTTTCAAGCACGCGGTTAGTTTTGTTCAAGTGTGATTGCGAGTAGTTGTTATACTTACGTTTGCAGTGCTTGTTTACTTGTGTTTTGTTGTGTTTATTGAAGATGACGGAAAGTAAAGGTATTTTCAAGAACCGACAGTTTAGGAAACAAGTTTAGAAAGCTTTCTGTGCAAGGCGTTATGTCGCCTGGCAACGAAGTTTCTAACTGTAATTCCTCAACAAGTGCATCATCAAAGAAGCTCTCACCATTTCGAGAGAGTTACAACAAATTTACTGTAAGTGACAAGGGGTGCAGTAACATTATTATAAATTTTAGAATATTATCCGATGTAATTTCTAAATTTGTACAATGTAGACAGAGTGGTGAGTCACAGAGTGAGAAAATTTGTGAGAGTGCCAGTGGAAGAAAAGACCTAGCAATTGTTTTGGATATAATTTGCACTAAATGCTCAGCTGTGATTTCATTTATGAGTTCTTCAAAACCAGATGGAAGTGGCCCTTATGAAATCAATACTAGATTAGTTTATGCCTTACGATCCATTGGCAAGGGCGTAGCTGCAGGGAGAACACTTTGTTAAGTGATGAACTTCCATCAACCACCAAATAAATTTGAAAAACCGACTGCAATATTAGATAAAGCTGTATGTGAGGTCAGTGAGGAAAGCATGAAACTTGCTGCTAGGGAAAAAGTGGAAGAAAATGATGGATGTTCGGATATTGCACTTGCACTTGATGGAAGTTGGCAGAAAAGAGGACATACTTCTCTGAATGGAGTAGTGGCTACCACGACTGTAGACACCGATAAAGTGTTAGATGTGGATATAATGTCTAAATATTGGAAATGTTGTAAAGTCAATGAACATAAATAACACAACTGTGTGGCTGATTTTAGAGGATAAGTGGTGGTATGGAAGTTCATGGAGTACAACCAATATTTCATCACTCCGTAGAAACAAGAGGCGTATGGTACACCAAATATTTAGGCGATGATGACAGTAAGGCATATAACAATGTGGTAAACTCTAAGCCATATGGAAATGCCATTATTAGCAAAATATAATGTGTAGGCCATGTTCAAAAAATTTGGGAACAAGGCTGAGAAAACGAACTGTTGATATCAGAGGAAAAAAATTAGAAGATGGAATGTTGTTGACTGGACAGGGTCGATTAACCAAAACTCAAATAGAAAACTTGCAGGTATACTATTGGCAGGGAATCAGGAGAAATAAAGAAAATCTGGAGGCAATGAAGAAAGATGTTTGGGCCATATTCTTCCATAAGTCCTCTACTGATGATAAGCCATGTCACGGATTGTGTCCATCAGGAGAAAATTCGTGGTGCAAATATAATAGGGCTCAGGCAACTGTAGAATCTTATTCTCACCAGCATTCTCTTCCTGCTGTTGTTATTACAGCAATTAAACCAGTTTCCAGAGACTTGGCTCATCCTGACCTTATAAGGAAATGTCTGCATGGGCAGACACAGAACCCAAATGAATGCATAATTTGGAACCGCCTAACTAAAACTGTATTTGTAGGCATGCATACAATGGAACTATGAGTTCATGATGCTGTTATTACATTCAGTTGTGGTAATATTGGAAAGTGTTGGGTACTGAAAAAGCTGGGAATCAATCCTGGTGAAAATATGATCACTGAGCTGCAACATTGCGATAAAATGAGGATAGCCGATGCAGACTGGTCTGCATTTAATATGGCCAAGAAAGCAAGACAAACATCCAGGAAGGTGAAAAAGAAGCTGGAAGACCTGCTAGAGGCCAAAGAAGGTCCATCATATGCAGCAGGACAGTTTTAATTAACTGTAAGTAACAGATTTCAAAAGTTTTTTTCTTTAAAGTCAATTTCCTGGAAACTAAAATTTTCAGTAAATATGCCCCATTACATCAGAAACTATCATAGATAAATGAATGAAATTTTCAGAGACTCTGCATAACATAAAAAGCCACCT
The DNA here is from genome assembly GCF_023898315.1 of Schistocerca nitens. Taxonomy (NCBI): domain Eukaryota; kingdom Metazoa; phylum Arthropoda; class Insecta; order Orthoptera; family Acrididae; genus Schistocerca; species Schistocerca nitens. The sequence continues at coordinate 409,859,528 of NC_064620.1, forward strand.
CTGGTACTACATTCATTAATATTCCCCCATTAGCAAGTTCACAAAAAATATTTTCTGCATAAAAAACTTAATATTTCTTGTTAATAAATTTAAAAAAAGTATTTCTTAAAAGCTATAAAATGGATAAAGTAGATTTTAGTACAGTTGACTCTATTAGCATCATGTAGCATACAGTAAAAATATTAAGGTCCTGCATCATGTAGTTTTTTCAGTAACGGGTCAAATAGTTGCCTAAATTAACATGGGTTAGATAGGCAGGGTGTGGTTTCCTTAAGGGCACTTACGTGAATGGGGAACGCATTCACGCATCCACCGAGGGACGGTTGTAGTTACGTCAAGTGACCTGCTTGTCTCCCAGACCGACGTGATTCCAATGGCTGCAGTGCCACTGTTGGTGTCTGCTTTGGACTTGACTTGTGCACATTGACCCGGAAGCTTTATCTGGGACTGTCGACACGACCCCTTTCTCGTTTATTTCGACACTGCACCGTAACGTAATTTTTTGTGGGGCCGCTCCTTCCCACACGGAATGACAGACTGGAATGTTCGGACAGAGACTGATTTAACATCCAGTACCACGCACACTTTGCATATCACACTATCACAACTAACACGTTTGCCCGACGATTGTTGAAGCGTCTCAATAAATCTTTATTAGTAACGCGGATGTTATCAGACATACACTGATAAGCAAAATCATTATTACCACCTTGTCCGTAATGTGCTGGTCCATCTCTGTAAAGCAATACAGTAGTATGTCCGCGTCCGTGGATTCAACAAGGCTTGGTAGTGTAAGTTCGTGGGCTTCCACAGTTCCAGTCTGAGTAAATTTAATGTGGGTATTATGCCGCGCCTTTGTGAGACACTAAACCAATTAAAATGCAGGCGTTTCGAGCGACTTTGCAGCGGACCTCTTCAGGCGACTAATCTGAAAATGATCGCTGCAAAGTCTATCGAAACTTCGGCATTTTACTTGTTTTAGTGTGTAGGGCTAATACCCAAAACGACTTTATTTAAAGTTTTTGGTAAGTTTCCGGAAGTCTGTAGCAATAGATGACAATGCACATGTCACGCAAATCCTTTGGATTGTGGGCGCTAAGCTGGCGCCCGATGGCGTCCCAGATGTTCATCGAGTTCAGATCAGGCGAGTTTTGTGGTCAAGACACTGTAATGTTCCTCAAACCACTGTAGCACAATTCTGGCCTTCTTATAACGACACTTGTCCTGCTGGAAGACGCATCAACATCAAGTATGAAAGGATGCACTTGGTGCCGGCCGCTGTGGCCGAGCGGTTCTACGTGCTTCAGTCCGGAACGACGCTGCTGCTACGGTCGCAGGTTCGAATCCTTGCCTCGGGCATAGATGTGTGTGATGTCCTTAGATTAGTTTGGTTTAAGTAGTTCTAAGTTCTAGGGGACTGATGACTTCAGATGTTAAGTCCCATAGTCCTTGGAGCCATTTTTTTTATGCACGTGGTCGTCTATAATGCTCGTGTTGTTCACAACTGTCATTATGCCTTCGACTACTACCACAGGCGGACCAGGTTAATATACCCCACAGTCTCCGACTGTGGCAGGGGTACCTGTTTCGAACAGCCGTTCGCCGGATTAGTGACACGTCCGGATATGACCGGGTGACGCATTTCCATTGATCCACGGTCCATTGTCGACTTTCCGTGTCCATCGCAACCATAATTCATGATGTCGGTCGATCAACGTGGGAACACACGGGTGTACACTGCTAAGGAGCCACGTGTTCGACAATGTGCGCTGAACGTTGTGCTCCGAAACAATTATTCCTACTCCATCATTGCACTCTGTCGTCAGAGTTGTGGACGTAGATAACAGCGTTAAATAATAGCAATACAACAGTGACTTTTTTTCAGAATTTTGGTTCTATTTTTTTACTGTGTTACGAACGTGGTACTTTTAAGTACCACCTAGCTATCCAGTTGCTTGCCGAGCAACAATTCTCAGTACAGCACTTTTCCTAAGTAACGAATTCAAACGTGCTCTAATGCACTACGGCTACAAATCAGTGAACATCAGCCGGCCGCGGTGGTCTAGCGGTTCTGGCGCCGCAGTCCGGAACCGCGGGACTGCTACGGTCGCAGGTTCGAATCCTGCCTCGGGCATGGGTGTGTGTGATGTCCTTAGGTTAGTTAGGTTTAAGTAGTTCTAAGTTCTAGGGGACTTATGACCTAAGATGTTGAGTCCCATAGTGCTCAGAGCCATTTGAAGCCGGTGAACATCAGGAAGGTAATGGCACAGTTACTAAATGGAGTTCAGCAAAAATATTTGCAATTTCGTTGTAGCACAGAAATGCTCCACAAAACTAACATTTTGAGTTTGGTTCAGACCGATCATTTTTATATTATATACATCAAATCTTCCTCTGTTTACTGCAAAAGTGACAAAATTAATACCTTTATTTCCTAATATTACATCCCTGGCACAAATTTCTTCCTTTTGTTGCGTGTTCTGTCGGAACTTGGCTTGTAGCTCTGAGATTGATATGTTTTGCGTTCACCTGTCATATGAGCAACTTTTATCCTAAACTCCAGAAGTGAAATATTTCTGATCCGTTCACAGTACGATTCATAAGCAGTTACAAATACTTTTGGATCTTCTTCCCAGCCCATAAGCAGAACTGTCTTCAGATTAGTTTGCAAATCCGATATTACAACTTTAGTTCTTTATTACAGAAGAGCAGAGAATGTTGATTTTAATGCCATCCTCCTGCTTTCCGGAGACAAATGTTACTTCTGTTCCATGGTAACTGGATGTCAGACATACAATTTTGTTGCCTTTCAACGAAGTACCCCAATTTCAGATAATCACAACCTACAATGAAAGTCGCCTCTTTTTATTTCCTTAGAGGATGAAAGGCCTGATGGAAAACTTTTCATATATGTCCCCATTATGCTACATACAAAATCTTTACTTTTGTGCTCCAGGAAGGAAAACGTAAGTAGAAAAGTTATCGAAGTTCGGTCTCATGCTTTGCTCCAAAACTTCTTCGAAAAACCTAAAGCTAAACTAACAAAAACTTTTCAGATTAACTCTCCAAAGCTTCCATCCCCGCCTGATAAAAAGCAAAGGCAATAATGCATCATTTCAGGCCTGGACTATGCAATAGTTTGTAACCACATTGTACAGGCTTCATTGAATTGCATTGTTTCACAGTCTTCCTTCCATTGAACAAAGTAATCGAATCATCTACGTTTCCTCCACCTTTTGCCAACTTTAGTCTCAGATATCGTTCAACTTTTGAGAAGATTTTCATGTAACCATTCATTAATCACTTGTTTTTCACATTTATTTACTCTCTCAGATAAATTTATTTCGAGCTGCAGTGGTGCACATTCCATTGAAACTCTTTCAAAAATTTCATTAGAACCTAAAGCGTCTTTCAAAAATCACGTCAACTCCTAAATCATGCCGGATTATTAGCATCATTTATATCAGTATCATTGTCTTCATCGTCCCCTCCGTCCTAACGCCATTATCACCTGGCAAATCGTTTAGAAGAGTAGCAAGATGCCGTCAGTTGTCAATATTGCCAGTGCCCTAAAAGTGGCACTTCTCTGTGAAACAACATTTACAATGATGATGTCCAGGCTGACACTAAAAGAAACATGACCCTTATGCAACATCATCGACACAGCTAGCGAAATACAGAGAAAAATATCAAAGCAAACGAGAATCCACGTTTGTGTGGCCGCACACGAAAAATGCACATACGACCAGACAGTCCTCTGGACTACAGCGTGGTTTTCGCCTTATTTCATAAATAAAACCTGCAGATTTAGCAAAAGAGCTGCGTGAGAAGAAAATAGAACTTACAATTTATCGTGTCTATTCTAATAAACACAAAAATTGCTAACACTTGCATGGCAGTAAACAAAACAAATACGGTCTATCTGAAGCAAACCTTCAGCTCTCACCAAAGATTATACAAATGTACTCCTTGACTAGCAGACGAGATCCAGGAGGCATTGAAGTGTTTCCAACTCAAGATAAACATGTACTTAAACGTATCATCAGCCTAGAGCGTGGGAAATATGTGTGTAATCAGAATAAACAAGGATCGAAAGAGGTGGTATTGTATCAACAGGCAACAAAGGGTTAATGGGTTGGAAAGCTATCGTCCTCCACGTGCTGAATAAGGCGTGGACAAACAACACCTAGTCGCCTACTTGTGGTTTCACTTGACCTTCAACAACTTTCCACAGAGGCTCACGACAGTAGCAAATGAACAGCAGCGTAGCTTCTCCGTATCCGATGTGCTCGTTCCCAGGTGTCAGGCCATAAAAACCTGCCTTTTATCAAAGTCGTCATGTCAGTGATTTTTCCACTTGCAACCCGTTTCTTTGCTAGAATCATTTCCCATTCGTCCCTCCTCCGTTTATTAACTTCTCTTATCGTGTCACATACCCGCAACGCCACCACATGGCATTTTGATCTTGCGGTGGTCAGTGGTAAGTGATATGAAAATTAAAATAAGGCTAGCGTTCTTCGCTAACCTTCATTGTACAGTGTCGTACGAGACCTTTCTCTAGGGTTTTTAGAGTCTTAAACCGTGTAATATGAGTTATTTTTTGTGCCCTATCCAAGGAATTTGGGTTGCAGGGGGCGATCAGAAAGTTTCCGTTCAAATGCCATGCTAACTCCTTGTGCACATGTCGGTGCTTGTATACCTGCATTGGCGTGGCACTACCTTGCATGTACACTTCAGCTAGACAATCGAACGAAAGTTTTTTGATCATCCATTACACTGACGACTTCTTTCCAGTATATTATAATACCTAATGAAATTTGTAGTTAATAATATTTCTCTTTTCATATTAACATCTCGTTACAGGGAATCAATACTAGAAATAAGAATACCTGTTAACCTGACGATGTACTACAATGATATATGGCTACAATAGTCTAAGAATTATCTTATGCGTTTTATTTCAGCCGGCTGGAGTGGCCGAGCGGTTCTAGGCGCTACAGTCTGGAACTGCGCGACCGCTACGGTCGCGGGTTCGAATCCTGCCTCGGGCATGGACGTGTGTGATGTCCTTAGGTTAGTTAGGTTTAAGTAGTTCTAAGTTCTAGGGGACTGATGACCTCAGCAGTTAACTCCCATTGTGCTCAGAGCCATTTGAACCATTTTTTATTTCAGAGTGTATACTTCTGTGTGTTTGTGACAGGTTTAGCAGACGTCTTACATGAACACGTGTTTTACAATTTTTACTTTTTGTAAATGTACGAGGATCATTCTATTTGGGATAAGTGGAAAAGCATATCTGTCTTTTTGTGAATACGTATTGTAGTTTTATGACATATTTTACTTTCTTGAAACCTCGTCACAGTGGAGGGAAAAAAAAGCAAATATTTTATTGTCCGTCGTTATTGCATCTTTAGTTTTTATTGTTTTTAATCCTTTTAAATTTTGTTATGAGAGGTTTCGGTGCAACATGAACCATCCTCGGATGGTAATCCGTCCAATTATCAGCAGAATTTACGAGCAGCGTCACAGGATAAAATAGTCCACTATTTTGTCCTGTTACGTAACATTTGAATTTTAGTATTGATTTGCGGAGCAAAATTTACGACTTATATCACAGGATAAAATACCGGACGTGACGTTGGATGTAAATTTGCTGGTATTGGAGAGGCTACTATTGTGACTCATAGAGTAGGTCTGAGTAATTTGAAACGAAACCTGTCATTCCACAAAATTAAAAGAAAGGACTCTGTTTTATAACCACTGGTTGCGCATTATCTCCAAGGACATTATATCAGTTTTTGACAAAAAGGTATATGTGATGAAACATAATAGTTTAACTGCAGACGTTGATAAATCGTATCTCGGTATAATTGTAAGAAGTACGAAAAGGGTTTCAGGGAAAAAAGAATGGTGCGAAGCAGCGAACCTCTAAGCAGCCACTCCCTAGTGAAGCTTCATGTTCCATCTACTGAGTGGGTTAAGATAAAAAAATGTACTGATCTGTGTACAGTCGTTAATGAATATTGCAACGAAACGTACGTTATCTTTGAATTTCGTGTGCTGTATCGCTCTAAATGCATCAGAATAATGGGACAGAAGCTGAATGAGTGAACTGGACTCGAATGGGAGAAAGTGTAAAATCAGTTGTTAAGGAAGGCGATGAAAGACTTAAATTTGTTCTGAGAAAGTGCAATGCCTCTGCAAAATAAATCGCATACAATAAGCGAATGTGAGCCGTTCTAGACGTAGCTGCGAGTGGTGGGATCCTTACCAGAGAGGATTGTGTCTCATTTTACACTGTCACTAAACAGGATAGAGAGTGTCACGGACAAGATAGACTAGTTGGGATGGCAATCATTAAAATGAAGGCATTTTTGTTTGCGGCGAAATCTATTTACAAAATTTTAGCCAGTAACTTTCTTCTCCGAATGAGAAAATAGTGTTTTGACTCCCACGTGCGTAGGGAGAAACGACCATAGTGATAAAGTAAGAGAATTCAGAGCCCTCACAGAAAGATGTATATGTTCATTTTGCCAGGTGCTATTAGACAGTGGAACATTCGAGAAATAGTCTGAAAGTGATCCTATGAACCCTCTGTCACGCGCCTAAATGTGAATCTCAGAGTAATGATGTATATGTATTACAAATTACTCTCTGATTCGAGACGGGCAGGCTTTGAATTGCCATCCACCTAGGTTTGTGATGGTCCCCCTAACTATCTTACGGTAAACGACGGGATGGTAACTTTGAAAAGGACGCAACCGATTTCCTAGTCCAATCCGAGCTTGTGCCAAGTCTCTAACGACCCCAACATCCACTTGACGTTAAACTCTGATCTTCCTTCCTCTGGCGTAGTTGACAGTATATTTTTTCGTACTAGGCTAGTTGACAGTTCCATTTTACTTACAATATCTCGACGTCCTGATGCGACGCTGGGAACCGTGGTATTAACTTGCATTCACTGTCTGGATCCCGACCCTAACAGTAAATCTCAAATATTTCTGCTAAATGTTGCAGACAGCGTACGTGTGATTATTCTCAAAGGGTTTGAGTATTTCTTCGTTTGGTCTACGCATGCAACTATGCTGACATGCAAAAGGAATTTTTGTTTTGGAAATGGAACTATGGTTTCTTTCTTTTTTTTTTTCACTGCCATTCGAAAGTTCTTGGAGAGGATACTGAAGCGATACGACAGCCATAGTAGTTTTTACTGAATCTTGTAACTAGGGCAGGACAGGATAAACCAAAAGTCAAAGTGGTCCCATGCACAGGAAATGACCACAAGGGATCAGATGCACGGGAATCTTGCATCGCTGCCCACGGTAAAGCCCAAGTGGAGGTGATCCGTCGTTGCTGTCCTCTGACATGTTACGAAGTGTCAAGAGTGTATCTGTTTCTTACGGATGACTATTATGAGTACTTGTACAGTGATGGCTCTTGTTGTTATTGGTGATGGGAAGGAAGAATGTGAAACCTGGTGTAGGTACTCTAATCACCAGTAGCACCAAGGGAGATGCCGAGCTGAACGCTCCCTTCAGATGGACGGATCATATCCAATATTGTCACAAGCCTTCAATTCATGAGACACTGCAGAGAGGTTTTGAATTTAATCAGGACATTATCACAAAGACAAGTTGCCACCACCTTTACGCCACCACATCTTCTCCCTTGCCGGCTAAACACTGCCAGCGAAAATTTTGCTCCACCAAGATACGAACCGACTTACCATCGAGTCGAGTGCCATCACACAGGCATGCGTTTGCGACCACGGCACGGAGACGGGTCACGCGCTAAATGTGAAGGCAAATATTGGTACGCTGTGCCGGTTTCGCCCCATTACCTGATGTTCCGTGGCCTCACCTCTACTGTGACATAATATTGTATATAAACGCTACATATAAATAACGCTCACTGGTAGACCCATAGAATGACGTTACACAACTGTAGCTTCTGGAATAAACTGACTGGCAGTCTTCCGCATTTTCAGTCTTTTCTACATCTATATCTACATGGTTATTCGTAACCAGTTTTAAGTGCCTGGCTGAGGATTCATCTAACCACCTTCACAGTCATTCTCTGTTACTCGAATCTCGAACAGCGCGGAAAAAATGGACATACATAGCCTTCCGTGCGAGCTCTGATTTCCCTTATTTTATTATGATCATCGTTTCTCCCTATGTAGGTCGGCGTCAATAAAATACTTTCGCATTCGGAGGAGAATGTTGGTGACTGAAATTTCGTGAGAATGTTCCGCAGCAACGAAAAACGCTTTCGTTTTAATGATCCCCACCAATCCTGTATCATGTCAGTTACACTCTCTCCCTTACTTCGCGATGATAAAAAACATGTTGCTCTTCTTTGAACTCCCCCGACGTACTCCATTAATTCTATATGTTAAGGATGCTACACCACGCAGCAGTACTCCAAAAGCGGACCGAGTAACGTAGTGTACGCAGTCTCTTTAGTAGATCTGTTACATTTTCTAAGTGTTCTGCCAATAAAACGCTGTCTTTGGTTTGCCTTCCACACAACATTTCTATGTGTTATTTCCAATTTAAGTATTCGTAATGTTATTTCCTAGGTATTTAGTTGAATTTACGGCATTTTTATTGACTATTTATTGTGTAACTGTAGTTTAACTGATTCCTTTTAGCACTCATATGAATGACCTCACACTTTTCATTATCTAGGGCCAGCCAATTTTCGCACCATAACGATATCTATTCTAAATCGCTTTGCAATTTGTTTTGATCTTCTAACGACATTACTAGACCATAAACGACGGCATCATCTGCAAACAATCTAAAAATAAGGAACAGCAAAGGGCCTGTAACACTACCTTGGGGAATGCCAGAAATCACTTTTGTTTTACTCAATGACTTTCCGTCAATCATGAAACCAGTCACATAACTGAGACGATTCCATAAGCATGCAATTTCACTGCAACCCACTTGTGTGGTACAGTGTCCAAAGCCTTCTCGAAATCTAGAAATACGGAATCAATCTCTTGTCGATAGCACTCAACATTTCATATGACTAAAGAGCTAACTGTGTCTCACAGGAACGATGTTTCCTAAATCCGTGTTGACTGTGTGTCAATAGAACGTTCTCTTCGAGGTGATTCATCATGTTGGAACACAATGTATGTTCCAAAATCTTGCTGCATATCTATGTTAATGATACGGGTCTGTATTTTAGTCGATTACTCCTACTACCTTTCTTGAATACTAATGTGACCTCCGCAGCTTTCCAGTCTTTGGGAGCGGTTCTTTCGTGGAGCGTGATTGTTTAATATGAAGCTATTGCATCAGCTTACTCTGAAAGGAACCCACTTGTTATACAGCCTGGACCGGAAGACTTGTTTTATTATGAGATTTAAGTTGCTTCACTACTCCGAGGTTATCTACTTCCAAGTTACTCATGTTGGTAGCTGTTCTTGATTCGAATTCTGGAATATTTACTTCGTCTTTTTTAATACGAACTAAGGAAATATGCTGTACAACATACAAGCTACAATGAAATAAAACTTCTTATTGGTTATGCTTCATGTTACTGTATGATTTAGGAGGTGCTATGGAAGAAAATTTGGCGCAGAAATAAATTACCCAATTAATGCTACAGTGGTGATTGACCGTCATATGAAAACAGAAACATGATATGTCAGATACTTATTGAGAACCAGTTACAGTTACGTTAGATCATAATGAGATTCTAACAACTTCAACATTTCAGCTTTTTTCATTACCATGACGGTGCCCAAGTCTGTGCAGATATTCATATTATGCCAAATATAATGATGTAAACTGAACGAATTTTTCACTCTGCAGCGTTCTGGCTGGTTTGTTAGTTGGAGTTTGAGCTTCTAAGTCAAGGCAATGAAAAGCTCAAAAGCTCCGGCCATAAATGTCAGATATTTTGCTATCCGCAAACGCACTCATCAAAACCTGTAGATAAACTACCTACACACATGTCGGGCCATGTTATCAAGTGCTCAAACCACAAAATCAAGTACGGAAACATGCTTGAAAGTGTTTTAGAAGGAATTGACATAGGGTAACAACAGCAGTCATTAAAAAGAACTACTATGTGACAAATTCTGTTGCCCTTGTTAAAATTCTGCTCTTCTAATTACATCGAGAAGTAGTTCAAGCAATACAACAATATAACACAGCGACAATGTTCTGCAAGAAGAAGTTAAAATCAACTCTTGATGTACATTCGAATATTAAACGATATTGTTCCTTATATTACTCTTTTTTTGTTTAATTAAAAAAAATTAATTCCTTGATTAATGTAACAATGTGAATGACGGTTCAGTAGCAGTTAAGTTTGCATCAACTTTTGTACATCACTGTAATTCGTTGTATTTTAGTAAAAAAAGAGGTTTAAGGAAAAAAATTATTCTAGCGATAAAGCATTTGCCTGGATATGGAGAGATTGTGGGATGGAATCTCTGTCGGACCACGGATATTCCGGCCTTCGTTTCAACTTAGCTTTCACCTCTCAACGATGAGAAACAACAAGTGGTGCGGATTCCACGTCAAGCTGTAGGTCGCGTTTCCCCGGTTCGATAACTGGGGTAGGTTACGGACACGCAAGTCACCGAAGTGGCGTCCAATAGGAAGACTTGCACTAGGGCAATGAGCCATAAGAAATTGTTATTATTACCTAGAGGGTGGTCAGAAATAGTGTGAAAAGCTTGTAAGGATGTTTAAGGGTACATTGTGCTGAGAAATAATTGCTAAGAAAAACATTCGACACGTTGCACCGTTTCCGTACAATATGCGTTGACGTTAGCCAATCAGGTAGTTGAGTGTGCAAAGTCAAGTACTTGCACGCGCTAAAATGCGGTAACACCGAGCGGAGTACCGCAACGGTTAGCACACTGGAATCGCATTCGGGAGGAAGGCGGCTCAAAATCGCGTCCGGCCATACTGATGTAGATTTTCCGTGATTTCCCTAAATTGCTTACGGTAAATGACGGGATGGTTTCTTCGAAAGGGCACAGCCGTTTTCCTACTCCATCCTTCCCTTAGCCTGAGACTAATGACCTCGTTGTCGAAGAGACGTTAAATAGTAATCTCCTTCTACTCCTCAAATGATCATTATCAGTTGAAATGTGCCTTTTTCGGAAGTGATAAACCCGAAGTTTCTTCGGTTTGAGGAAACAAAACAAAGAAGATGTCTAGCGCAGACACTGTCTCAGTCAGTCTACTTGAATTTGAGTGTGCAAACACCTGATTGGTAAACTTCAATACTACATAACTGGGAAACGGCGCAAGGAGTCGATTTTTTTTCTTAATACAAATTTTATCAGTACAGCCTATCCTGCAACAACCTTGGCCGCAGCTCGTCGTCGTGCGGTAGCGTTCTCGCTTCCCGCGCCCGGGTTCACGGGTTCGATTCCCGGCGGGGTCAGGGATTTTCTCTGCCTCGTGATGCCTGGGCGTTGTGTGATGTCCTTAGGTTAGTTAGGTTTAAGTAGTTCTAAGTTCTAGGGGACTGATGACCATAGATGTTAAGTCCCATAGTGCTCAGAGCCATTTGAACCATTTTTGCAACAACCTTACAATCTTTTTATGCTATTTTTGACCTCTCTGTACAGAACTGGAAATCAGTATAAACGCGTAGGTATCTGTAGGAAAATTAACGTATTCGGCTGTAATAGTCGTGCATAGTGTACATCCAAGAGCATTAGATGCAGTAAAAAATGGTTCAAATGGCTCTGAGCACTATGGGACTTAACAGCTATTGTCATCAGTCCCCTAGAACTTAGAACTACTTAAACCTAACTAACCTAAGGACATCACACAACACCCAGCCATCACGAGGCAGAGAAAATCCCTGACCCCGCCGGGAATCGAACCCGGGAACCCGGGTTAGATGCAGTACACTGATAAATGCAGTCAAATAGTATCCCATTTTATGTCAGTTGTACAGTATATAAAAAACATCATCGATTCCAGTAGTAGAAGGTGGAAGGCAGTATTAAGGCAGTAGGCTCTTTCTGATGTTAGTATGTGCGTACGCGCCTTTACTGCAGGTAGGAACCAGATACCATTAGTGACAGTGTGTGTTGTAAACATAAACCACGATTTTGACAGTGCCAGGCGGAAAACAGTTACCATGAGATGAAAAAGCAAACATCAGTGCGCACATGGATATGTAACTATCTAATAGCCAAATCGCCAAGAAGTTGAGCTGTTCAAGCACAGTGATTGATTATTTCGTTAGATGGAACGCACAATATTTACAGAAAGTAAAATATGGGTTGAGATTAATTGAAGCATCGAAACGGTTCCTCTTGCGTTAAACAAGGGCAACAAACTTGTTGCTGATTTACAGTTGTCAGCAACTGCCATATGCTTACAACATATTGTGTCAAATGACAAAAACCTTGCACTGAAGAAACGACAGGAGAAACCTGCTCTAACACCCAAACATAAGTAGGCTAGATGGGAGGATGCTGAAAAACATGTGTCATGGACTTCAGAATGGGCTAAAGTGATTTGCGGTGATGAGAAGCGTTCCGGCATTACATCAAGCGCCGGCACGTCGGCCTGAACGAAACAGCAGAGAAGGCTGTGAGACGACGTCAGCCAATGGAACGTTGTCTAGGACGACACCACGACAGGAGCGGCACCTATACGAAGAAAATATATTCGCCGCTCGGGCTAGCCGCGGAAGCACTAGAAGGTGTATATCTTTAAGGCTCACCGGCCATTTGACCATCTTCTTCTGTGCGGATACACAAACAGTGCCCGAACTCTTACGGAATCGGCAACACGCCGCGAGTAATGAGTATTATGGGCAGGGGCACTATGAATATAGTGCGGGACAATGAGTTGAGAATGTGGGTCTCACGAGAGGCGTGCCAGAGATAAGTCCCTGCAGTCGCACTATCCTCTGTGTCGTCCGTGGCTCAGATACCGGCACGGTAGCTCACCGTATTCGGTCAGAGGGTTAGCTGCCCTCTGCAATAAAAAAATTGAGTGAACGGATCAACGAAGAGGCTGAAGGGGTGTCATCGGACGACCGCCCAGAACTAATTAAACGATAAAAAATAAATAAAAATAAAATAGGGAGTCTGCCATGTAAGCAGGAGATCCTGGGTTCGAGTCCCAGTCGGGTACACATATTCAACTGTACCCGTTGTCTTATGTCAACGCCTGTATGCAGCTAGGGGCATTCATTTCATTGTAAGCACTAGAAGACCCGCACTACAAGACGAGCCTCGACTTGTGATCTACACTCCTGGAAATTGAAATAAGAACACCGTGAATTCATTGTCCCAGGAAGGGGAAACTTTATTGACACATTCCTGGGGTCAGATACATCACATGATCACACTGACAGAACCACAGGCACATAGACACAGGCAACAGAGCATGCACAATGTCGGCACTAGTACAGTGTATATCCACCCTTCGCAGCAATGCAGGCTGCTATTCTCCCATGGAGACGATCGTAGAGATGCTGGATGTAGTCCTATGGAACGGCTTGCCATGCCATTTCCACCTGGCGCCTCAGTTGGACCAGCGTTCGTGCTGGACGTGCAGACCGCGTGAGACGACGCTTCATCCAGTCCCAAACATGCTCAATGGGGGACAGATCCGGAGATCTTGCTGGCCAGGGTAGTTGACTTACACCTTCTAGAGCACGTTGGGTGGCACAGGATACATGCGGACGTGCATTGTCCTGTTGGAACAGCAAGTTCCCTTGCCGGTCTAGGAATGGTAGAACGATGGGTTCGATGACGGTTTGGATGTACTGTGCACTATTCAGTGTCCCCTCGACGATCACCAGTGGTGTACGGCCAGTGTAGGAGATCGCTCCCCACACCATGATGCCGGGTGTTGGCCCTGTGTGCCTCGGTCGTATGCAGTCCTGATTGTGGCGCTCACCTGCACGGCGCCAAACACGCATACGACCATCATTGGCACCAAGGCAGAAGCGACTCTCATCGCTGAAGACGACACGTCTCCATTCGTCCCTCCATTCACGCCTGTCGCGACACCACTGGAGGCGGGCTGCACGATGTTGGGACGTGAGCGGAAGACGGCCTAACGGTGTGCGGGACCGTAGCCCAGCTTCATGGAGACGGTTGCGAATGGTCCTCGCCGATAACCCAGGAGCAACAGTGTCCCTAATTTGCTGGGAAGTGGCGGTGCGGTCCCCTACGGCACTGCGTAGGATCCTACGGTCTTGGCGTGCATCCATGCGTCGCTGCGGTCCGGTCCCAGGTCGACGGGCACGTGCACCTTCCGCCGACCACTGGCGACAACATCGATGTACTGTGGAGACCTCACGCCCCACGTGTTGAGCATTCGGCGGTACGTCCACCCGGCCTCCCGCATGGCCACTATACGCCCTCGCTCAAAGTCCGTCAACTGCACATACGGTTCACGTCCACGCTGTCGCGGCATGCTACCAGTGTTAAAGACTGCGATGGAGCTCCGTATGCCACGGCAAACTGGCTGACACTGACGGCGGCGGTGCACAAATGCTGCGCAGCTAGCGCCATTCGACGGCCAACACCGCGGTTCCTGGTGTGTCCGCTGTGCCGTGCGTGTGATCATTGCTTGTACAGCCCTCTCGCAGTGTCCGGAGCAAGTATGGTGGGTCTGACACACCGGTGTCAATGTGTTCTTTTTTCCATTTCCAGGAGTGTATATTAATTGCTTGCTTGGAAATTGTATACATCGACGGACATTGATTATTTACATGTCGCCGTTTGCTTGCGACACTTCATTGTAAAACACCTAAGTTAAGTATCCCCCCCATGAACCATGGACCTTGCCGTTGGTGGGGAGGCTTGCGTGCCTCAGCGATACAGATGGCCGTGCCGTAGGTGCAAACATAACGGAGGGGTATCTGTTGAGAGGCCAGACAAACATGGTTCGTGTAGAGGGGCAGCAGCCTTTTCAGTAGTTGCAGTCTGGATGATTGACTGATCTGGCCTTGTAACATTAACCAAAACGGCCTTGCTGTGCTGGTACTGCGAACGGCTGAAAGCAAGGGGAAACTACAGCCGTAATTTTTCCCGAGGACATGCAGCTTTACTGTATGATCAAATGATGATGGCGTCCTCTTGGGTAAAATATTCCGGAGGTAAAATAGTCCCCCATTCGGATCTCCGGGCGGGGACTACTCAAGAGGACGTCGTTATCAGGAGAAAGAAAACTGGCATTCTACGGATCGGAGCGTGGAATGTCAGATCCCTTAATCGGGCAGGTAGGTTAGAAAATTTAAAAAGGGAAATGGATAGGTTAAAGTTAGATATAGTGGGAATTAGTGAAGTTCGGTGGCAGGAGGAACAAGACTTTTGGTCAGATGATTACAGATTATAAATACAAAATCAAATAGGGGCAATGCAGGAGTAGGTTTAATAATGAATAAAAAAATAGGAGTGCGGGTTAGCTACTACAAACACCATAGTGAACGCATTATTGTGGCCAAGATAGACACAAAGCCCATGCCTACTACAGTAGTACAAATTTATATGCCAACTAGCTCTGCAGATGATGAAGAAATTGATGAAATGTATGACGAGATAAACGAAATTATTCAGGTAGTGAAGGGAGACGAAAATTTAATAGTCATGGGTGACTGGAATACGTCAGTAGGAAAAGGGAGAGAAGGAAACATAGTAGGTGAATATGGATTGGGGGGAAGAAATGAAAGAGGAAGCCGCCTTGTAGAATTTTGCACAGAGCATAACTTAATCATAGCTAACACTTGGTTCAAGAATCATAAAAGAAGGTTGTATACCTGGAAGAATCCTGGAGATACTAAAAGGTATCAGATAGATTATATAATGGTAAGACAGAGATTTAGGAACCAGGTTTTAAATTGTAAGACATTTCCAGGGGCAGATGTGGATTCTGACCACAATCTATTGGTTATGAACTGCAGATTGAAACTGAAGAAACTGCAAAAAGGTGGGAATTTAAGGAGATGGGACCTGGATAAACTGAAAGAACCAGAAGTTGTAGAGAGTTTCAGGGAGAGCATAAGGGAACAATTGACAGGAATGGGGGAAAGAAATACAGTAGAAGAAGCATGGGTAGCTCTGAGGGATGAAGTAGTGAAGGCAGCAGACGATCAAGTAGGTAAAAAGACGAGGGCTAATAGAAATACTTGGGTAACAGAAGAAATATTGAATTTAATTGATGAAAGGAGAAAATATAAAAATGCAGTAAATGAAGCAGGCAAAAAGGAATACAAACGTCTCAAAAATGAGATCGACAGGAAGTGCAAAATGGCTAAGCAGGGATGGATAGAGGACAAATGTAAGGATGTAGAGGCTTGTCTCACTAGGGGTAAGATAGATACTGCCTACAGGAAAATTAAAGAGACCTTTGGAGAGAAGAGAACCACTTGTGTGAATATCAAGAGCTCAGATGGCAACCCAGTTCTAAGCAAAGAAGGGAAGGCAGAAAGGTGGAAGGAGTATATAGAGGGTTTATACAAGGGCGATGTACTTGAGGACAATATTATGGAAATGAAAGAGGATGTAGATGAAGATGAAATGGGAGATAAGATACTGCGTGAAGAGTTTGACAGAGCACTAAAAGACCTGAGTCGAAACAAGGCCCCGGGAGTAGACAACATTCCATTAGAACTACTGATGGCCTTGGGAGAGCCAGTCCTGACAAAACTCTACCATCTGGTGAGCAAGATGTATGAGAAAGGCGAAATACCCACAGACTTCAAGAAGAATATAATAAAGCCAATCCCAAAGAAAGCAGGTGTTCACAGATGTGAAAATTACCGAACTATCAGTTTAATAAGTCACAGCTGCAAAATACTAACGCGAATTCTTTACAGACGAATGGAAAAACTGGTAGAAGCGGACCTTGGGGAAGATCAGTTTGGATTCCGTAGAAATGTTGGAACACGTGAGGCAATACTAACCTTACGACTTATCTTAGAAGAAAGATTAAGAAAAGGCAAACCTACGTTTCTAGCATTTGTAGACTTAGAGAAAGCTTTTGACAACGTTAACTGGAATACTCTCTTTCAAATTCTGAAGGTGGCAGGGGTAAAATACAGGGAGCGAAAGGCTATTTACAATTTGTACAGAAACCAGATGGCAGTTATAAGAGTCGAGGGGCATGAAAGGGAAGCAGTGGTTGGGAAAGGAGTGAGACAGGGTTGTAGCCTGTCCCCGATGTTATTCAATCTGTATATTGAGCAAGCAGTAAAGGAAACAAAAGAAAAATTCGGAGTAGGTATTAAAATTCATGGATAAGTAAAAACTTTGAGGTTCGCCGATGACATTGTAATTCTGTCAGAGACAGCAAAGGACTTGGAAGAGCAGTTGAACGGAATGGACAGTGTCTTGAAAGGAGGATATAAGATGAACATCAACAAAAGCAAAACGAGGATAATGGAATGTAGTCAAATTAAATCGGGTGATGCTGAGGGAATTAGATTAGGAAATGAGACACTTAAAGTAGTAAAGGAGTTTTGCTATTTAGGGAGAAAAATAACTGATGATGGTCGAAGTAGAGAGGATATAAAATGTAGACTGTCAATGGCAAGGAAATCGTTTCTGAAGAAGAGAAATTTGTTAACTTCGAGTATACATTTAAGTGTCAGGAAGTCGTTTCTGAAAGTATTTGTATGGAGTGTAGCCATGTATGGAAGTGAAACATGGACGATAACTAGTTTGGACAAGAAGAGAATAGAAGCTTTCGAAATGTGGTGCTACAGAAGAATGCTGAAGATAAGGTGGGTAGATCACGTAACTAATGAGGAGGTATTAAATAGGATTGGGGAGAAGAGAAGTTTGTGGCACAACTTGACTAGAAGAAGGGATCTGTTGGTAGGACATGTTTTAAGGCATCAAGGGATCACAAATTTAGAATTGGAGGGCAGCGTGGAGGGTAAAAATCGTAGAGGGAGACCAAGAGATCAATACACTAAGCAGATTCAGAAGGATGTAGGTTGCAGTAGGTACTGGGAGATGAAGAAGCTTGCACAGGATAGAGTCTGCATCAAACCAGTCTCAGAACTGAAGACCACAACAACAACAAGTTAAGTATTGTCACTTCAATTTACTGTAGTATACTCCATTAATAAGATTTGCTTGAATGTTGCCTAGCTATCCGAGAAAACAGTTTTCTAGGCACCCTACATAAGACGATTGGGCAGGATCCCACAAGAAGAAATTTAATTTAGATGGACCGGATGGATTTCAGCATTATTGGCGTGGTCTGAGAACAGAGCAGCAGGTAAGAAGGAGCAGAAATTTTGGTGGTGGAAGTGTTAAGGTTTGTGCAGCATTCTGCGCTAACGGTAAATCACGCACTGCTTGGCGAAACACTACAATGAACTCTCATAACATGTACACTGAGACGTTTGAGGTAGAATTGATTACAATGCAAGAGGACCTAAAGAAAGGAACATAAAGGATCTGCACATGTTTCTGCTACAACCAAAAGGTGGTTTGAAGATAAAGATATCGATGTCCTTCCCGGCCTGCACTTAGCCCGGATATGAACCACGTGGAAAAACCTTTTGGCAGTACTTGCAGGACATTTTCATCACAACGGAAGGCAGTCTGAGGCCGTTACGTGAGCTGAAATGTACGATACGAGACGGGTAGGAAACAAATTTCATTACAATAACTACAAACCCTAACAAAATGGATGCCAAAGAGTAATTTTTAAGTTAATTAGAAAGGACAGGGGTTGGACAAAGTACTAACAATGCAATAATACAACAGGAAACTCGGGAAATGCAAACGCCTTTGTTTGTTACTCGTGTTATGAAAGGTACTACGTAATGCCATCATGATTGGTTCAAAAAATGGCTCTATGCGCTATTGGACTTAACATCTGAGGTCATCAGTCCCCTAGGCTTAGAACTACTTAAACCTAACTAACCTAAGGACATCACACATATTCATGCCCGAGACAGGATTCGAACATGCGACCGCAGCAGCAGCAGCAGCGCGGTTCCGGACTGAAGCGCCTAGAACCACTCGGCCACAGTGACCGGATCATCATGATTCTTTACATTGTTTATATCTTACATGTATCTACTACTTTTAAAATAAATTCTATGCAGTGTGCTGCAGACGTCGTACTATCACTGTCGTATGAGCCCTGCCTTTATACTGATTTCCACTACTGTATATTCATAATTAAGTTTCAACGGAAGCTTCGGAACCCGAGTAATACTCTCACTTATCTGGTTTGTTCTACTCCGAAGCAAAACACCTTTTTTTTCAACTGTAGAAGCAATGGGCCTTTACTGTATAATGTAGAAATACAGTCCAACCAAGTTAAGTGGTGCCTGGAAAGACAAATTTGCATTGAGAAAATACGCCGCAGAATGCCTGGTTCGTTCTTCCTAATTCGTTTGCTCAGTTTTTTTTTTTTTTAATAAAGGAAGCTAACAGGGATTGTTACAGGTTTTGTATTTAATGTCTGGTTTTTCATTTGTCCTTGGTATGTGGATAATCCAGTTCGTTACCTTGAAGATCACAGAACATTTCTGCCGGCCGAAGTGGCCGTGCGGTTAAAGGCGCTGCAGTCTGGAACCGCAAGACCGCTACGGTCGCAGGTTCGAATCCTGCCTCGGGCATGGATGTTTGTGATGTCCTTAGGTTAGTTAGGTTCAAGTAGTTCTAAGTTCTAGGGGACTAATGACCTCAGAAGTTGAGTCCCATAGTGCTCAGAGCCATTTTTGAACAGAACATTTCTACCCTTGCCACCAGGCACAAACTTCACTTAGTTGAGCCATACGTTTATCATTCACAGCACACTTGGGGTTCTAGCAGGATAAGAAAGACCGTCGTCAGTACCTGCAATACAATTCCTTTCAAGTGTTGACCATGGGGGGACATATTAGAGGCCTTCTCGAGTAGCGCAGTACTTCGCGTTATTAGGTCATCAACAGGAGCACCAGTGTGGTTGTGCAGCCGCGATTGTATGGACTGCAATCACTTCTGCGTTGCCGAGAGATACCAGCGCAGCCTTGCGACTCGTCAGGAGCTGGACGGGCTCCCACCAGTACTGAGCGACGAAGCCGTTTAGTGTAGGCCGGCGGTCTTGGCAGCCGCGATCGAACTGCGGGGGAAGCGGCTCGTGGACAGCGCCGAATTCGCGCATGCGCAGAACGCCAGGCCGTGAGAACCCTACGCGATCTCTGCGCATTCAGATGCATCCAGATAGGTACGCACTCTCCGAACGATAGAAGCTAGATATCAGACAAACTACAGGCATTTTTATCTTTAAGAAAACTAAACTTCTATTTCCACCAGCTTTAACTGAGCATTTAATTCCTCAATAGCCTCAATGCACTCACTCCACATCTAATCTACGTCTATACTCTGCGAACAGCACTAAGTGCGTGGCTGAGGGTACGTCCCACTGTATCAGTTATTAGGGAGTTTTCCCGTTCCATTCCCATATAGAGCGCGGAATATATGATTGCTTAAATGCCTCGTTGTGGGATGTAATGAGTGTAATCTTATCATCTCGCTTTCTCTGGCACTAATACGTTAGGGGTTTCGTAATACAGAGAGTTTGCTTTAGTTGGAGACAACTGAATATCTCGAAAATGGCACATCGTACGAAAGACCAGTTTAAGTGAAAAGTTAATGTTACTTAGGGGAACATCTGTTTGTGCTACAATTGGCCATTTCCTAACCACCCACTTCTGGGTAGGCGTGGTCAACTGCTAAGTGGGAAGTGCGTGGCTGCACTGCTATGAACCCCACTGCCTCTCGCCTTCGGTCACAGCCTAAGATACATAAACAGCATTGTCCAATCAGGCCTATTGTTAGCTCTAGGAACAGCCCCTCATATAGATTAAATTACAAACTGCTATCTCTTCTGAATACCCATTATACTTTTGAAACCAACTACTCCATTACGAACACGTATGAACTCATTGACAAAATTAAGGACGTGCACAGTCCACTGACAGCCAGATTTGCACCGCTTGACATTGTAAATCTCTGTACTAACATCCTTATACAGGACGCCATAAATATAGTCAAGAACAATCTGCTTGAACACACACAAACTGAGGATGGCAGAAATCTATGAGCTCACATTGGTGCAGTCATACAATTACTTCAGTTTTAATAATAAAATTTTCAAACAGAATGATGGGTTGGCAATGGGTATCAGCCTAGCTGGGAAGTTAGCAGGCATTTACATTAACGACTTATAGCACACATTTTTCAAAACTAACAATCACATCAACAGCAAAATCATCTACTATGAAAGGTATGTAGATGATACAATTATTGTTTTTGATGGCACTAATGAAGAAATTGACACAATAGCTACCAAACTGAGCAGCATGCACAATAACATCAAATTCACTGTTGAACATGAATCCAATAACAGCATCAATTTCTTAGATTTAAAAATTTCTATTAAAAACCAGAAACATCATTTTGAAATTTACAGAAAGCAAACTGCCACAGATGTGTAAATCATCAGCTCATCTAGCCATCCAAACCAACATAAGATGGCACACTTCAGGTCCATGGTTAATCGTCTGCATAAAATTCTACTGTAACCAGGTGAACAACATAAAGAAACCAACATCATCAAAGCCATAGCTCTAAACAATGGATATAACGCTCACATGATTGATGAATTATCACAAAAATATCCAAAAAACAGCAGACAACAAAGTCCCACACCAGACACCCATGCAGTCAACGCAAAAGTCTGTAGAAAGCAGCAGAAAATATGTCTCACTTCCTTTTCTAGGGAGCATATCCCATAAAATAAGTAATCTTTTCAAAAACACAAACTTAAATATAAGCTTCCCCACAAACCATAAACTTCAGCAGCTAACCATTCATAACATAAAGAATAACAACCACCCATACAAAAAATCAGGTATATATAAACTCAGATGCCAAAATTGCCCCTCCTTCTATATTGGACAGACTGGGAGAAACTTTGTGATTCGATTCAAAGAACATTTATATTCCATACGTTTGAATAATCCTTCAAAATCTCCATTTTAAGTCACACAATTCTCAGTAAACATAGAGTAAAAAAACATTGAAAACCATATCCAAATACTGCATCATTCTGAGAAAGGTAACCTAATGAATCTGCTTGAAGAGATAGAAATATATATACTTAAAAGCAAATCACCACATCATATTCTCAATGAACAGACAGAGCTAGCCAATGCAACCTTTCTACAAAATTTCACTCATCTATTATCCAGTTTAAAACATAAATAAACACTACTCCTTTTAACAACAACATGCAATCAATAATCCAAACGAAGTATTACATCATAATATGGCTGCCTGCTCAGTCACACATTACTGCAACTGTAAAATTGATTTAAAAAAAATGGTGTGCCATACTACATTAATATAATTTCTACTGTCACATTGTTCATGTATCTCATGTATATGTTGTTGCCTGTTTATGGCATTGTATTTACACAATACCATATAAGTAACATTCATACAAACAGGCCACCACGTTTTCCCAATTTATTTGTAATTAATGCTCACTGAATATGGTATGCTCACAATGTAACGTTTATTCTTTGTAATATAAATACTCGTAATGTTACCTTGATACTCTGGAAAAAAAATATTTCGCTGGCAAATTAAAGCAATGTATATATTGTAATACATAAAAAAATTTACTGTCGAATTAAAGCAATGTATATATTGTAATACGAGAACTTCTTTGCCACTGCGTTACACCAAAATATAGCCAACTGCTTAGTCACACTTTATTGCAACTATATTTAATTCAAAATTTCAGTGCACCATATGATGTTAGATAATTGTTACTGCGATATTTTTCATTTTATCTCACCTCTGTGTTGCTCCTTGTATGTAGCACAGTATTTACATAATACCATGTAAGCAGCATTCACACAAGCTGGTTACTACATCTGCCAACTTCATCTGTAATAGTATATGCTCATAATGTAAGGTTTATCTCTGTGGTTTAATTTTCATTATGTTATGTCTATTCTTTAAAAACAGTCATACTGTGCAATCAAAGCAATCTGTATATTGTAAAATCTCTGAGAGAGAACATCTTTGGCACTGTTGTATTTGTACAACTGCAATCTTTGTGGCAGCTTCACATGTGGCAAATACTTTTTGGTGTGTGTGTGTGTGTGGTGCTTTGCACAATATGGTGATGTGCAAATCATATAAGTGCTGCATATATTTTAAAATATTTGAAAAATACAATCCTGCAACTTCGCAACAAAATTGCGTGGAATTTTCGATGTAAGTATCATAACCACTTAACCTCACATATTTGTTTACTCTGTATTTCTTAGTTTGGAGGTCAGTTATGTTCACATAGAGCGCTTCTAAAATTGTTTTCTACAATAGGGCACCAACACACCAGGAATATTTTGCCACAGTGGAAGAATAAAAATCGAAAACTGACTATTATGTAAAGTGCATCTTGTAAATCTTGTGAACTGTCGTCTGATGATGAACTTGTCATTTCGAAACCGGTTACGGCGCTGTTTACTTATACAGGGTGTTACAAAAAGGTACGGCCAAACTTTCAGGAAACATTCCTCACACACAAAGAAAGAAAATATGTTATGTGTACATGTGTCCGGTAACGCTTACTTTCCATGTTAGAGCTCATTTTATTACTTCTCTTCAAATCACATTAATCATGGAATGGAAACACACAGCAACAGAACGTACCAACGTGACTTCAAACACTTTGTTACAGGAAATGTTCAAAATGTCCTCTGTTAGCGAGGATACATGCATCCACCCTCCGTCGCATGCAATCCCTGATGCGCTGATGCAGCCCTGGAGAATGGCGTATTGTATCACAGCCGTCCACAATACGAGCACGAAGAGTCTCTACATTTGGTACCGGGGTTGCGTAGACAAGAGCTTTCAAATGCCCCCATAAATGAAAGTCAAGGGGGTTGAGGTCAGAAGAGCGTGGAGGTCATGGAATTGGTCCGCCTCTACCAATCCATCGGTCACCGAATCTGTTGTTGAGACGCATACGAACACTTCGACTGAAATGTGCACGAGCTCCATCGTGCATGAACCACATGTTGTGTCGTACTTGTAAAGGCACATGTTCTAGCAGCACAGGTAGAATATCCCGTATGAAATCATGATAACGCGCTCCATTGAGCGTAGGTGGAAGAACATACTGACGAAACTAAAATGAGCTCTAACATGGAAATTAAGCGTTTCCGGACACATGTCCACATAACATCTTTTCTTTATTTGTGTGTGAGGAATGTTTCCTGAAAGTTTGGCCGTACCTTTTTGTAACACCCTGCATAAATAGCAGTATTAATAGTGGCTTGTTGCTGTCTACTTCTTTGTAAGAATCAACCAACATTTGTAGGTTAGGTGTTTCAGTGTCTGCTTAGAAACTAAGTTTAGCGTGATCCAGGTGCAACGACTTGGATGTGATAGTTATCTGTTCCCATCAGGATGGCTGCTACCGGTGAGTCCCCTTGAGAGTATCGGAGGCTGGAAGGAAGCACACACCGAAATCAGTCACCCTGAGGGCGGCCACCGAAATCAAGCAAAGTAACTTATTTGTCAGAAATTTCAATCTCTAGCCATATTATTTCAACTGTAAAATCACATTTGTAACACTCAACGTCTGAATATCACTATCAACCGTTAGAACACGAAGGTTTACATTTCCGTTGTAAATAAAATGTAGAATCAAATGCGTCAGTTCTTAGTTGCATAGAGTGGCAAACTTGTTGATCTTTATCGATTACAGCGTCTTCTACCACGAATGGGAAACAATGGTATGAGTAAACGGTAAGAATCCGAATATGCAATAAAGATAAGGGTTTCCCATTAGAAAATACGGAGTTGACCATACACACGCAAGGTGTGTTGTTAGGAGATGGCCAGTTAAAGCACAGACATATGTCCTCTTTACTACTATTGGCTTTTCACCCAGAACATTTTTTTCGTACGATGCATCATTTCGAAATATTTAATGGTCTCACGATAAAACAAACACCTTCTATATTTCTAGATTCACCACCTAAAGTTGGTTCTACAAACTTTCTGAGTAGGTTTTCGGAGACTAGTTCACGCCTCTCCTCAGGAGTCTAACAGTTCAGTTCTGACAGCATATTCATGACACTCTCCCAGTGGTCGAACAGACCTTGACCATTCGTGCTG
Source organism: Schistocerca nitens (assembly GCF_023898315.1). Lineage (NCBI taxonomy): Eukaryota > Metazoa > Arthropoda > Insecta > Orthoptera > Acrididae > Schistocerca > Schistocerca nitens. Next base: position 409,884,690 of record NC_064620.1, read on the forward strand.
TCCTACTTCTTATCTTTTCAATATCCCCTGTTAGCCCTATTTTGATACAGGTACCACACGCTTCAGCAATATCCTGAAATGGGTCGCAGCACTGTTGTGTATGCTGTCTCCTTTGTACACTGACAGAATTTACCTAATGTTCTGCCAATAAACTGCAGTCTGCCATCTGCTTTACCTTTGAGACTATGATGCAATCGATCCATTTCGTGGTACACTAATATTTTTCGTGCTTTCGTGTCTCCTTGGTCTTCATTTTATTGTTAGAGAACTTGACATATTTTCCTACAGTTGTTCTCTCATGAGAGAAGCGAATTATCTGAAAACAAAATCTTAAATCACTTTTAGAAAACCTATAAAGATATGCACTATGCATAAGTCAGAACATAAACAGATAAATAAGTTTTTTAAGGAGAACTGTTTCAACAGTGGAAAAGTCGGCTCATTTGACGGAGAAAAATGTATTTTGTGCATTATTTGCAATTAGACAGGTAAAAGTATCGATACTCCTCTCCCCTACGACTCTAGAGTTCGTAATGCAAGCAGCTTAGGGTTGTGGGACGAAGCAAGTTAGTTGACGGGAAAAAGATTACGGAGTGATCACTTTCATCAGTGCTTGGAATAAAATACGCTGAAATTTGGTAATTACATCCGCTTAGCATCAAGCAGTTGTTAGTGTCAGTTTTTTTGTTTGCATATTCGGGGTGCAGCGTAAATAACGTGTAGGGATGATATTTATTGCAGAAAGCAATACGTAATCAATGATAATTTGTCGTTGAGTACGTATTGTTTCTTCAACATCGCTAGTATTATGGATTCAAACAGCGGAATTATTCCGGAATAGGCTGTAAATCTACTGGAAAGTGACTTTAATAGTGTTCAGCGACTGTTTAGTTAACATCAGTAAAAATCTAGCGTTCCAGAAAATTTCCCCAAATTACACAAAGTGTTAACGTTTAATAAAAGGTATCATCTATTGAAATGTGAACAAACAGCCTCATTAACACGGCCGCTGCAAGAAATTTGTCACATTGTGTTTATTCATACAGTATATCAGTTTGCCTTTAAATTACGGCTAATGTCTATGCCCAGTGCTAGTGCCGATGTAGCAATATTATTACAAAGTACGACCACAGGTATTGGGAAGAGAAATAATAACGATATTTACGAGCGAACCGACGTCATATGCAGCAGGCAAGTGGGATAAAACACCGGTCGTGACATCTTTATTGTGATGTTTACCTTAATAAATAGTGTGCCTGTAGACGGGAAACAAGACACAAAGGACATCATAAAAATGTGCTACGTACGGAATACTAAATATTGCTTGATCTACTTGCATATACACAAGATAGTTCTTTTAACTTGGAAAAATTAAATACCTCGAAAAATACGAAACGTACGGAAAAAAATGTTCTAGATGAAAACTTAATATTTTCAAAGGGGACATCTGTCTGTCCTAAAACTAGGCACCTCCTATCACTCCTTCCCCACGGGAGAGGGAGGGGCGTTCAACAACTTTTTATTTTCAAATATGAACACCCAAATTTTCGGATTCTGCGCCAAAAAAATGCTTTGGATTTAACCGTAATATTTTTGACATTCGTGATACATGGCACTGTAACTTAAAAATTAATTTTGCCAGTTTTTGCAAACAAGAACCGATTCATTTTATTCTACGTTACATTTGCAATAAAAATGCAAACTTTTCTGTTCTAAACAAACCCTTTCGGGGTTAACGCATGTGAGCCCCAGATAATTGCGATGGTTGATTTCAGTGAGTCCCTTCGAATCTCACCATCAGCGTGTCTGATTTCGGTATGTTCTTCCGCCCACCCTCCGTAATTCTCACGCCGGCCGCCGCTAAGCGACTTACGGCCGATTACAACCCACAACCATTCTAAGGAAAACCGTTCATAATAATAGGCACCACTCCTCTCGGGAACTTGAAAGCACATTTCAAGTAACGATTGTTTTATCGTCAGAAGAGCAAATCGAGATAATGTCAATTTATGGCGAGCCTGCAAGAAACTGGAGGCTGTTGTTGTTCTTTATGCCGAACGTTTTGCTGATAGGCCAGGATCGGGTACCACTATTTACCTTGCTGTAAAAGATATACTACCAAAGAAAAACTCGTAGAACAACTGTTAGGGGGAACAGCAACAATGGAATTGCAGTATTAGCTGCAATGGCTCATACAACACATGCGAGCAGCCGAGAAACATCTCACCAGTCAGAAAGCGCTCACATTGGCGTTTGGGCTATCACAGAAGGTAGCTAACAGCATCCGTACCATATCTCCCTGTATCAAGAACTTCATGGGAATGGTTTTCAGAATCGAATGTGGTTGTGCGACCTGCAATTCTTTTGCCAAGTAATGTTCTCCACCGAGTCAACTCTTAGGAACCATAATTATGTTAACCATCATAACAAGTATTATTGGATCGTGGAAAACACGCACCGGGCATGTGAAGTTCATCATCAGCGACAAATTAACTGTGCACTTATTTTTGGAAGGCACATGAACGGAGGAAGAATTGTAACTTATTGCAAGATGTACCCCTCCTAGTGCGACAGAACATATTTAACATAATGGTTGTCAGATACAGCACTTCGGTAACTGCCCAAGAAGCATTAATACGTAATTTCATTGGTCGCTGCATCGGTAGAGATCGTACAGTAGAGTGACCTGCCTGATCACTCGACCTTAGGTCGCCGGTTTTTTTCTTGTGGGTTTGTCTTAAAGACAAAGAGCGTGAAGAAGTATCGAATACTCTAAAGAACATGACAGTATGTATCACAAATGCTTACGCAAACATTACAGCAGATGCTTTCATGTCGTGTACATTAATTCCATGCACTGATCAGTAAATGTATCAAAATGAACGGACGTCATTTTGAACATTTGTTATGAATTATAATGGCGGTGAGAGGCAATCAGACTCACCGAAATCAAGCATCCCGAAGATGAAGGCAAAGAGATTACTGAAATCAGGCACCCCGATGTGAACAGAAAATTACTCCATCTGCGTCGTTGTTCCTGGTACTAAAAGTAGTTTATCAACCAGACATCTAAATATCCAAAGTAAAAGTTCTGCTATAAAATAAAATTTGCAAAAGTAAATTAATTTGTAACAAAAATATCATTTATTCAGAATAAAAAAGATTACATTTTTATCGCAAATGTAGTGTAGAATCAAATAAGTGCGTTGTTATTCGTAAAAAATGGAAAAATTGAATTTTCGCGATTATTGCACCATCTACCACGAATGGCGAAAAACGTTTCCTGTAAACGCTAGGTTGGTGGTTCGTTTGGGGATGGGACCAGATAACGAGGTGACCGATCCCATCGGATTAGGAAAGGATGGGGAAGGAAATCGGCAGTGCCCCTTCAAAGGAACCATCCAGGCATTTGCCTGGAGTGATGTGGGGAAATCATGGGAAACCTAAATCAGGATGGTCGGAGGCGGGTTTAAACTGTCGTCCTCCCGAATGCGTGTACTGTGTGTTAACCAGTGCGCCACTTCGCCCGATAAACCAAAGATTTTTTTTGGTGTAGTTTTATCAACAAACACCTACGTTCTTAGGATTACGCACCTCAACCCGCACAAAGAGATCGCTTAGTGAATCTTGTTGTCTGTCTGTCTGTCCGAATGTTAAGACCCTTTTTCTCAGGAGCTGGTAGAGACAAACAACCTGAAATTTATATCACATACTAAGGTCTACCGTCTCCTGGCGGTGTAAAATATTTAAGCTTCTAAGTCAATGCAATTAAAAGATACGGTCATTTTTTAATACTCGCAAACTCATTCACCAATACCTGTGAAGTACTGTCCATTGACCTAGAACAATGAAATTTGACAAAACCAATTCACTGTACAAGTAAAACAAAAAATTCAAATATTTTTAATTACATCACATATAACAATATTTCTTCCCGATACAAATTTGCATTGCTTTCACAATCCATCAAACCTCTTAGGAAATACGATAGCTATTTTGATCTTATTTTCAGTAATGGGTAGGGTGATTCACGAGGATGGTTTGTGTGTGTAATTTATAATTTACAAATATTTCGTGCTAATTGGCTGAGCAACAATGTTAAAACGATACCTTTGCCTTCTAGCGGTGATAGGCACGCCACTACCACACCACGCCGGCGCGAGCATCACAGTTCCTGAACGAACTGTTCATTGTGCATGCAAACATTCCCTGACGGTCTGTGCCTACAACATCGCTCAGCTATTAGGGAAGAATCGAATCCAACCAATGGATTCAGGTGATCATACAGGATGATTATTTACGTGTCACCTGTCAGAGTCGTATCTATACATATCAGGTGTCCCATATCACTACAACTGCACGTGCCCCACACCATTGCAGAGCCTCCATCAGCTGACATGCAGAGTCCATGGGTTCATGTGGCTGTCTCCAAATCCGTACACGTCCATCCTCTCGATACAATTTGAAACTAACTCGTCCGACCAGGCAACTTGTTTACAGTCATCAATAGTCGAATGTCGGTGTTGACGGGCCCAGGCGTGGCGTAAAGCTTTGTATCGTGCAGTCATCAGGGGTGCGCGAGTGCGCCTTCAGCTCCGAAAGACCTTACCGATGTTTCGTTGAATGGTTCGCACGCTGACACTTGTTGATGGCCCAGCACTGAAATCTGTAGCAATTTGTGGAAGGGTAGCACTTTCGTCACGCTGAAGATTGTCTTCCGTCGTCGTTGGCCCTGTTCTTACCGAATGTTTTTCCGGCCGCAGCGATGTCAGAGATCTGGTGTTTTACCGGATTCCTGATATTCATAGTACACTCGTGAAATGGTCGCACGGGAAAATCCCCATTTCATCGCTACTGTGTCCCATCGCTGGTGCGCCGACGAACACCATGTTCAAAGTCGCTTAAATCTTGATAACCTGTCATTGTAGCAACAGTAACCGATCAAACAACTGCGCCAGACGCTTTTTGTCTTATATAGGCGTTGCCGACCTCTGCTCCCTATTCTACCTTCCATGATGCTATTCCTGGCGGGTGTAAAATGAAAGTGTGCAACGGAAAATAATGAACGCTAAAATGATGAGTTGGCCCTGTCTGACTACCCCATGAAGCAGATCTTTGGATCTCTTAGTTCTATGAATTACAATCTAAACATAAATTAAACATAAATGAATAATGAAGGCAACTAATCCTACTAAATGATAAACGTTGTTCCTGCTTATGTATTTATTGTAGATTAAAAAAACGTTTAGATTACAAAGTTTACATTTCCAAAGTAAAATTACTAATCAATGGCCCAACTTTGCCCTTATTATGACTGCGCGGTCTAATATCAATAATTCGAAATGACTGACATCATTTACATACCAAACACTAGAAGACACTACGTTCAAAGATGATCTACGGTGGTGTGGAACCTCAGTGGAAATAAACTAACGAGATCACAGCTGTTTAGCTTTTATAGCCCTAATAAGCCGAAGCAATTTGCGATATCACTGTATGTACTGCGTCTGGTGCGTCGAAGTGATGGTTCTCGTACTCGTCTGTGACGATGGAAGAACTCCAGCCACAAATAAACTTTTTCAAACACTAGGACGGCAGAAGGCGGTCCTCTGACTAATATACTCTAACACTGTCTTCTCCTTTCTGTGTTCCACAGACGAGAAACGCGAACTCCCAACCACAAGGACGGAGTTTAGATAACGTTTCAACGTAAGTATAGGCAGAGGAAGTGCTCTCAATTACTGAACGCTGCGTACTACACGACGACTTGCAATCCGGAGGTGAAGTCCAGAATCGTATAGGTTCGCAACAGTACAGTTCCTAACTGTTCTGCCGGCCGAAGTGGCCGTGCGGTTAAAGGCGCTGCAGTCTGGAACCGCAAGACCGCTACGGTCGCAGGTTCGAATCCTGCCTCGGGCATGGATGTTTGTGATGTCCTTAGGTTAGTTAGGTTTAACTAGTTCTAAGTTCTAGGGGACTAATGACCTCAGCAGTTGAGTCCCATAGTGCTCAGAGCCATTTGAACCATTTTGAACCTAACTGTTCTAACTATAAACTATACTGAGAGCAAAGACAGCAAGTCCGTCTGTACCAACAAAAGTTGATATCGAGCGACCGTCACACACGGGCGCTCACAACGGAAGACCTCGTCTCTCCATCGCTGGCCTCCCAGCAAGACTCGGCTCCCCACCCGCGTAATTCCGAAAACGAATCATATTCCCTAAACCACGGAATATCCTCTCTCTTTACAGATTCTTCTGAACGCCGACAAACCATATTTTAGTCTACTGTCGTCCAGCGCGGAAAGTTTGCGACAAAAACCTATACTCGTACAATGGTAGGCTTCTGAGTCAAAATCCTTGGAAATAACCCAGCCTGAGTGGTTTCCGAGGTGCCGCTTCTTCGTTCCTCTCACCTGCGACCAAGATTTTCAGCGTTCGGAAGTATTATCCGGTCATCCTTCGAGCTCCTACTGCAATAGCGGCCAGCCGTCACCCTATTGTGCTCCAGAGCTCATGTGCCACTACGTCCGTCTAGCTACTTTCTGTGTTTAAACAGGACCATCACCTGCGCGGGGATTCTACCCAGAGCTTGAGTTCTGCCTGCCGTTTCACCTCCACTGACGTTCCAGCCTCTACAAGTATAGGCAATCATTCATTACACCATTTTTATAATAAAGACACTCCGTCAACTTTCATGCAATAAGCGTTAACAATTGTTTACAAGATATACGTGACAATATCAGACTCCTTTATATATTCATCTATACGATGTACAACCTATCACATGATATCTAATTGTGTTTATTGATCACGGCAAAGTATGTGGATGCGTTCTTGTAAGGTACGAAATTATAGCCACCTTACAACCTGCTTACATACATTTGTGTTCGAATACCTATGCCTATAGCAGTTTCTTGGCACTTCTGTGTATAATAAGTTTATATGTCAAGTCACAAGCCGTAAGAGAACATCTTATTGATATTACCGATTTTATGAGGTACTCTAATAAGCATGTACTTGTAACATTTAAGCCTGTCTTGCCTAAAGAACATGGTCTTATCAGATTTGAAGCTACAGAATCAATGGTGTGTCTGACTCTGTGGCAGACGTCTAAGTCTATTAAATGCCACCATTTATTTATTTATTTTATTTTTTTTTTTTCATCAGTCTACTGACTGGTTTGATGCGACCCGCCACGAATTCCTTTCCTGTGCTAACCTCTTCATCTCAGAGTAGCACTTGCAACCTACGTCCTCAATTATTTGCTTGACGTATTCCAATCTCTGTCTTCCTCTACAGTTTTTGCCCTCTACAGCTCCTTCTAGTACCATGGAAGTCATTCCCTCATGTCTTATCAGATGTCCTATCATCCTGTCCCTTCTCCTTATCATTGTTTTCCACATATTCCTTTCCTCTCCGATTCTGCGTAGAACCTCCTCATTCCTTACCTTATCAGTCCACCCAATTTTCAACATTCGTCTATAGCACCACATCTCAAATGCTTCGATTCTCTTCTGTTCCGGTTTTCCCACAGTCCATGTTTCACTACCATACAATGCTGTACTCCAGACGTACATCCTCAGAAATTTCTTCCTCAAATTAAGGCTGGTATTTGATATTAGTAGACTTCTCTTGGCCAGAAATGCCTTTTTTGCCATAGCGAGTCTGCTTTTGATGTCCTCCTTGCTCCGTCAGTCATTGGTTATTTTACTGCCTAGGTATCAGAATTCCTTAACTTCATTGACTTCGTGACCATCAATCCTGATGTTAAGTTTCTCGCTGTTCTCATTTCTGCTACTTCTCATTACCTTCGTCTTTCTCCGATTTACTCTCAAACCATACTATGTACTCATTAGACTGTTCATTCCGTTCAGCAGATCATTTAATTCTTCTTCACTTTCACTCAGGATAGCAATGTCATCAGCGAATAGTATCACTGATATCCTTTCACCTTGTATTTTAATTCCACTCCTGAACCTTTCTTTTATTTCCATCATTGCTTCCTCGATGTACAGATTGAAGAGTAGGGGCGGAAGGCTACAGCCTTGTCTTACACCCTTCTTAATACGAGCACTTCGTTCTTGATCGTCCACTCTTATTATTCCCTCTTGGTTGTTGTACATATTGTATATGACCCGTCTCTCCCTATAGCTTACCCCTACTTTTTTCAGAATCTCGAACAGCTTGCACCATTTTATATTGTCAAATGCTTTTTCCAGGTCGACAAATCCTATGAAAGTGTCCTGATTTTTCTTTAGCCTTGCTTCCATTATTAGCTGTAACGTCAGAATTGCCTCTCTCGTCCCTCTACTTTTTCTAAAGCCAAACTGATCGTCACCTAGCGCATTCTCAATTTTCTTTTCCATTCTTCTGTATATTATTCTTGTAAGCAGCTTCGATGCATGAGCTGTTAAGCTGATTGTGCGATAATTCTCGCACTTGTCAGCTCTTGCCGTCTTCGGAATTGTGTGGATGATGCTTTTCCGAAAGTCAGATGGTTTGTCGCCAGTCTCATATATTCTACACACCAAATGAGACCATACAGTATTATAATTGGTCACACCTCGAATCAGGGGGTCAGCTGGCATAAAGGTTGGACAAGTGATGCGGTGACGTCACAAGGCGTCAGCGAAATAGCAGTAACTGTAATAACATTTTATTTGCATGATTGCTACAATGAATATTGTCTTCTTCCGTGTGCAGGAAATGGGCCGGGATTCTTTCTCAAGCATCAGAAAGGAATGCTACGCACAGCGCTCCAGCATCTTGCGTAGTTTGCAGCAGGTCAGGCACTCTTCCTGACAGCGAGGAAGAGTGGAGTGAAATAGAGGGGACCAGCGAAGCGGCCTGCAGACGCGCCTCTGTGGATACGAAGGGCCTCAGCACTTTTGAAGAACATTGTGCGCCACTGCAACTTCCAGATGCCGTGGGCTCTCTCAGCACACAGTGTGTTTACAGCCAGGAATGCAGTACACGTACAGCTTAGGAGACGGCCATCAAGCACCCACCCAGATGGTGGAAGGGGCGGCCTGCAGTGAGTTTGGCTTTTCAACAGAGGAAGATCCAGTAGGTTCGCATCTTTTATCAGTCACGACCGTGACTCATCAGCAGCGGCAACGTGAAGCGATGAAGTCCACCCACAGCTGGCAGGCAGAAAGCAGCACATCACAGTTCGCCAGCAGAGGTAGCGTGTAACTAGCCAGACATCATATCATTGTAGCGCGTTAGGCGGCCATTTGCCTTAGTTTAACCAGAGGTATCGGAGGTCCTGTCGACAATGTGGTGTCTCATGACGAACGGTTTGCCCTGCCCCTGAATATCTCATCAGTACTAGAACATCTTGGAGCAGTGGAGCTCGGATGTTGCAACTGCTTAGCCGATTGGTGTGGCTGAGCGGCTCTAGGCGCTTCAGTCTGGAACCGCGCGACCGCTACGGTCGCAAGTTTGAATCCTGCCTCGGGCATGGATGTGTGTGATGTCCTTAGGTTACTTAGGTTTAAGTAGTTCTAAGTTCTAGGGGACTGATGACCTCTGATGTTAAGTCCCATAGTACTCAGTCATTTGACCATTTTTTGCAAGTGCTTACTCCGTCTTCTAGAGTTTTCAGAATGATGTTCTGGGTGCCATTATACTGCACTGTTTATGCTCCTTGCTACAGGTCTGCTCGCTGCGTAGCAAATGAATTACGAACAATTGCCCTGCTTTTGCAATACTGACACACTTCGCAGCTCTAGATCATGATTATGACACATGATCTGAGTTGGACTTGCTTCTTTTATCGGTTGTTTCGAAAATTTACTAGTACACCTGGAATCAGGGTTTGCTGGCGTAAGCTGTCACCAGCACGCCGCTCGGCAAAGAAGTTGCGAGAAGATCGATAATAGACGCCGAATCAAGCGTGCCGATCAGGAGAGAGGCCGCAGACAGACTCGCAAGTAAAGCGCCGCCAGTATTTAGATCGCCGCCACGGACCAGAGTGCCCAGTCAGTCGCAGTTTCAGCCAGTGAGACGCAGTCGCAGTTACAGGCCCAGTCAGAGTCACAGTCTCAGTCTCAGGCAGTACATAGCGACCAAAGTAGGAAGTGTGCGTAACAGGACGTGTACCTCACCTGCGGTGTGGCTAACGTGGACTATGAAGAAAGAGCTTGTACCACAACTTGCTTAAAGATAAGTAGCTTCTTGTTCTCATGAATAAAGAACCCTGTTGATACAGGTGGGCAGTTTTGTTGTAGAAACAGGATACCAGCCACCAAACAACATCCTATCCCTGGCTTCCTGTGGTACAAGTCTCTACGATGTCAGAGACGACACAATAAGGGTTGCTGTGCACTAGTACACTACTGGCCACTAAAATTGCTGCACCACGAAGATGACGTGCTACAGACGCGAAATTTAACGGACAGGAAGAAGATGCTGTGATATGGAAATGATTAGCTTTTCAGAGCATTCACACAACGTTGACGCCGGTGGCGACACCTACAACATGCTGACATGAGAAACGTTTCCAACCGATTTCTCAAACACAAACAGCAGTTGACCGGCGTTGCCTGGTGAAACGTTGTTGTGATGCCTCGTGTAAGGAGGAGAAACGCGTACCATCACGTTGCAGACTTTGATAAAGGTCGGATTGTAGCCTATCGCGATTGCGGTTTATCGTATTGCGACATTGCTGCTCGCATTGGTCGAGATCCAATGACTGTTAGCAGAATAGGTGGGTTCAGGAGGGTAATACGGAACACCGTGCTGGATCACAACGGCCTCGTATCACTAGCAGTCGAGATGACAGGCATCTTAGCCGCATGGCTGTAACGGATCGTGCAGCCACGTCTCGATCCCTGAGTCAACAGATGGGGACGTTTGCAAGACAACAACCATCTGCACGAACAGTTCGACGACGTTTGCAGCAGCATGGACTATCAGCTCGGAGACCATGGCTGCGGTTACCCTTGGCGCTGCATCACAGACAGGAGCGCCTGCGATGGTGTACTCAACGATGAGTGCACGAATGGCAAAACGTCATTTTTTCGGATGAATCCAGGTTCTGTTTAGGCATCATGATGGTCGCATCCGTGTTTGGTGACACTGCTGTGAATGCACATTGGAAGTGTGTATTCGTCATCGCCATATTGGCGTATCACCCGGCGTGATGTTATGGGGTGCCATTGGTTACACGTCTCGGTCACCTCTTGTTCGCATTGATGGCACTCTGAACAGTGGACGTTGCATTTCAGATGTGTTACGACCCGTGGCTCTACCCTTCATTCGATCCCTGAAAAACCCTACGTTCAGCAGGATAATGCACGACCGTATGTTGCAGGTCCTGTACGGGCCTTTCTGTTCTACTGCTGCCCTGGCCAGCACATTCTCGAGATCTCTCATCAATTGAAAACGTCTGGTCAATGGTGGCCGAGCAACTGGCTCGTCACAATACGCCAGTCACTACTCTTGACGAACTGTGATATCGTGTTGAAACTGCATGGGCAGTTGTACCTGTACATGCCATCCAAGCTCTGTTTGACTCAATGCCCAGGCGTATCAACGCCGTTATTACGGCCAGAGGTGGTTGTCCTGGGTACTGATTTCTCAGGATCTATGCACTCAAATTGCGTGAAAATGTAATCACATGTTAATTGTAGTATAATCTATTTGTCCAATGAATACCCGTTTATCACCTGCATTTCTTCTTGTTGTAGCATATTTAATGGCCAGAAGTATTTACAATGCACTTTATTGCACTGTGTGCGAATAGCTTCTATGTATAAACTGACGAAGAACTTACATAACAGCTACTGTGTAGTTTTTAACATTGTTTTTTACATGTACACCAGGGCCATAAGAATACACAAAAGTTGACTAGTGTACAAATAAACCTTCCAGACAACTGAGTGTGAGAAAAGATTATAAACTGTATTCTAACTGTCTATAGCTTTAAGTATTTGCCTGCAAACTACCTGGAGATTCTCAACGCAGACTCCAGCGAAGATTGGATAGGTATTGTAAGTAAGTGTTATATTAATCCTGCCAACAATTTACCTCAATTTGTGGCATATATCTCCACTATACAGTAAAATATACACTCCTGGAAATGGAAAAAAGAACACATTGACACCGGTGTGTCAGACCCCCCATACTTGCTCCGGACACTGCGAGAGGGCTGTACAAGCAATGATCACACGCACGGCACAGCGGACACACCAGGACCCGCGGTGTTGGCCGTCGAATGGCGCTAGCTGCGCAGCATTTGTGCACCGCCGCCGTCAGTGTCAGCCAGTTTGCCGTGGCATACGGAGCTCCATCGCAGTCTTTAACACTGGTAGCATGCCGCGACAGCGTGGACGTGAACCGTATGTGCAGTTGACGGACTTTGAGCGAGGGCGTATAGTGGGCATGCGGGAGGCCGGGTGGACGTACCGCCGAATTGCTCAACACGTGGGGCGTGAGGTCTTCACAGTACATCGATGTTGTCGCCAGTGGTCGGCGGAAGGTGCACGTGCCCGTCGACCTGGGACCGGACCGCAGCGACGCACGGATGCACGCCAAGACCGTAGGATCCTACGCAGTGCCGTAGGGGACCGCACCGCCACTTCCCAGCAAATTAGGGACACTGTTGCTCCTGGGGTATCGGCGAGGACCATTCGCAACCGTCTCCATGAAGCTGGGCTACGGTCCCGCACACCGTTAGGCCGTCTTCCGCTCACGCCCCAACATCGTGCAGCCCGCCTCCAGTGGTGTCGCGACAGGCGTGAATGGAGGGACGAATGGAGACGTGTCGTCTTCAGCGATGAGAGTCGCTTCTGCCTTGGTGCCAGTGATGGTCGTATGCGTGTTTGGCGCCGTGCAGGTGAGCGCCACAATCAGGACTGCATACGACCGAGGCACACAGGGCCAACACCCGGCATCATGGTGTGGGGAGCGATCTCCTACACTGGCCGTACACCACTGGTGATCGTCGAGGGGACACTGAATAGTGCACGGTACATCCAAACCGTCATCGAACCCATCGTTCTACCATTCCTAGACCGGCAAGGGAACTTGCTGTTCCAACAGGACAATGCACGTCCGCATGTATCCCGTGCCACCCAACGTGCTCTAGAAGGTGTAAGTCAACTACCCTGGCCAGCAAGATCTCCGGATCTGTCCCCCATTGAGCATGTTTGGGACTGGATGAAGCGTCGTCTCACGCGGTCTGCACGTCCAGCACGAACGCTGGTCCAACTGAGGCTCCAGGTGGTAATGGCATGGCAAGCCGTTCCACAGGACTACATCCAGCATCTCTACGATCGTCTCCATGGGAGAATAGCAGCCTGCATTGCTGCGAAAGGTGGATATACACTGTACTAGTGCCGACATTGTGCATGCTCTGTTGCCTGTGTCTATGTGCCTGTGGTTCTGTCAGTGTGATCATGTGATGTATCTGACCCCAGGAATGTGTCAATAAAGTTTCCCCTTCCTGGGACAATGAATTCACGGTGTTCTTATTTCAATTTCCAGGAGTGTAGATGTTATGAAATTGGAATTGTTTCCCACAAATAACGTTATTTCCGTATGTATCCAACAGGCTTAGTAATTACTTATGAAAGTAATTACTCATTTAGGTGCGGTTAACCTCTTATGTATGTGACAAAGATAAGTGGAAAAGGAAGGCATTGAAGAGAAAAAACGAAAACAGCAGTAATAGTCGAAATATAGTTCAATAATTGAAGAATATAAACAGCTACTGGAAAAGACAGGCCACTACAATTGTGCAAGATTGCAGATTAGCTTAAACACGTTATGTGAAAACATCTGGATAAAACTGGGGAATCAAAAATGGTGGAATTTACTGTAAATTCTAATGGAAAGTAACTATACATGGGAGTGGTTTCAGAAAATAATGGATTCTAGGATATTTATTATGTTAAAGGATACACAAACACTGTTTATAAACTTGCATTCCCATTTGGATCAGCTTAAAAAAAGGATGGCTACATTGTATGTAAATGTGATAAACTGGAAGTTGTGTATCTGGTGACAGAAAACTGAGTGAACAGCTGCACAAAATAACCATTCGTTTGTGAAAGGCGTAAGCTTAACTTCCATATCGAAATTTCATAAGAATGTTGAACAGAACAGTTGCCAACATAAACCCAAGGAGACATGAAGTGCTTTAACAATATTGTTATGCAGTAAATATGAGGTAAAACTAGATACCCCAAATGCTCTTGGCCACAATAATTGCACGAAGGAGCAGAGTTTTTTTTTTTTTTTTTTTGTCATTTCCATTCCCCATTTGGGGCAGGCTGGCAGCAGCATAAGCCCTGCTCTTCAGCCAAGAGACATAAATAGACAGGAAGACGTTTAAAAACAATATAAAGGAGATAACATAGCGGAATACAGAAACAAAAAAGGCGGAACAGAAGCAAAGAAGACATACAAAGCGGTGACTGTAAATTGGAGATAAAAATCTAAAAAAGTATGTTACACATAAAAAAACACTACATTAAAAGGTACCAGGAAATGTACAGCAGGCGCATAAAAGTTCGTAGAATGAGTAAAACAGCTACATGACGAATGGCATAGAATGCAACTATCGTGGGTGATAAAACAGGTCGAGCACACAATTAAACCCCACATCACTAGATGACACTGTATAATGGCACCAAAACACAACACTAATGTAGCACACTGATAACGAATAAAAGCCTGGGAGGATCTGCAAGGGGGGGGGGGGGACAATGGAAATGGGAAGAAGGGGAAAGGAGGCGAAGAGGAGGGAGAGAAAGGGGCATGAGGTGGGGGGGGGGGGCTGAAGGAGGGCTCGGAAGGGAAGGGTCAGGAGAGGAAAACAGCTGAGGAGGGGGTACAGGGACTCAGGGAGGGAAGGAGGAAAATCCGCTCTAGGAGAAAGAGGGGAGAGGAAAAAGGAGGGTCCTGGGGAGGGTGGGACGAAGGCCAGGTCACAGTTGGAAGGAAGGGTATATGATAAGGCGAAGTTCATCATCTGGGAGGGGGAGGTGCTGGAAATTGCCCTGATGAAGGAGATGGAGGGTGTGGAGGTGGAGGGAGAGAGGGATACAGCGATAGAGACGCGGCAACCGGTGGAGGGTTGAGTGGAAAGAGGAAACCAGTGGATGGGGGGGGGGGGGGGGGGGAATCAAGCCTGTGGACAGTGTAAAGGATGCAGAGATGTTGGAGGAAAAGCAGGAAGTGGGGGAAGGGGATGAGGTCGTATGGGAGCTGTGTGGGGGGAACAGAGTTAATTTTTGAAGCCATAAAAGAACAATTAGATACGTATTAGAATTCACAAACATACCTTGTTTGTATTTATCAAATTACTGGTTGGAATAAGGATAACATGAGTTAGAGATCGATTTCAGTTATAAGTTAAAAACTGGGAAACTGCGACTAAAACCTGCAGTCTGAGGGTTCTCTAATAATTAGAGTCAGATTGTGACCACAACCCATGCTGGTCGTCAATGTATAATAGCGTGCAGTAACAACAGATGGCGGCACTATCAATGGAGGGTATATAAAGCATATCATGAGGATGTGGAAAACTGTGCTGTTGTTATCGTAATGCAGAAACGGAGCAATTTATCTGACCTCCAAATGGGTATGATCATTCGCTTGAGGGCCAAAGGTGAGGTTCAGTTTAGAAACTTTTCACGTGCCACCGTGGTGAAAGTATACTGTGTGTGACAAAATGACGTTATCCAAAACCAGAGCCAAGACAACTTTGGTGCACCACAGACCATAGATGACAGGGGTCAACGACGGCTGCAGAGATGTATACAGGCAAACAGAAGTGCAAGTGATCACCAAAATGAACCAACGAGCTACCACCAGTGTCTCCTCAACGACCGTTCAGCGAACGTTGCTCTGTAGGGGCCTCTGCATCGCGCACCTAGTTGATGCGTCTATGCTGGCTCCTGTTCATCGATGACAAAGGCTGGAATTTGCACGTCAGTACTCCAAGTCAAGGTTTACTGAGTATTACTTTGCTTTGAAACATTATAGTTGTATGTGTCGCACACGTAGCCTGAAGTGCTCTTATGTACAATGAACAGTTCGTCCAGGAGCTGTGATGCTAGCGTCGGCGTGGCACAGTAGCAGGGAGGACTTAGGCAAGTCACTGCTAAATGGCAAACGTGTCCTTTTCGTAGTGGCAGCGGAATTCGCTCCATTCTTGCTCAACCAATTATCACGAAATATTTGTAAATCATTTACACAAACCTTCCTCGTGAATCGCCCTATCTATTACTGAAAATGAAATCGAAGTCGCCACTGTAGTTCCGGAGAGTTTTGAAGAAACATGAACGCTATGTAAGTTTGCAAAAAAAAAAAAAAAAAAAAAAAAAAACTTTGTTTAATTGTACTGTGAAACCCTGCTTCTGTATCACTGGGAAGTACTCAAGAGGTATTGATGAGTCAGTTTGCGACTGCATTGACTTACAAACTTAAATATTTTACACCGCTAAGCGACAGGAGACTTTTGTACGTGAGATAAATATCAGCTTGATATCTCTATCCGTTCCTGAGAAGAAGGGCTCTTAATAAGTGGACAGACGGACAGGTGGACAGACAGACTGACAACAAAGTGATGCTAAAATGGACACACATTTACCGATTAAGGGACGAAACCCAAAAAATATGTTCGGTGTTACTAAAACGACACCAAACAAAAGCAAAAAATGAACTGTTTTTTATGTGTAAATGTAAATGCAAAATTTTTGTACGAGCATATTTGTTTTCTTATTTGTTACTTTACGAACAATTCTTGAAAGTGTTCTATTTATGATCACCTGCATGTGTCTTTTGGATGTAAAGTAGTTAAAAATAATCAGTTGGCAAATCTTGAAAATTAGTTGCAAATTGATAGTTCTTATCTATATGCACAATGAGAAAGATGAAGTTGGTAATACTTAATTCGACTATGCTTATCAGATTTTTCTTCTGCAGGTGGCAGATTGCTTCTGATGCTTCACGATGATTATCGACCTTTCTCTGTGGTGTACAGAGCATGAGTGCCGAGTTCATCCGATTGTTAGCAAGCTGGGCCACTGCAGATGAGTGATGAATTCAGGTGATGCAGTACTGAAATTGGAACAAGTGTTTGCGACTGGGGGAGGGGGAAATAGTTGAGGATGGATCTATACAGCACTCTGAGTTTCCAACATCTTGGTAACTATTTGACCTTCCGCCATCTCAGATCACCTATTTCATTGAAGCACCCAGTTTGGTCATAAATTATGTCGAGAAAGTTAATAAAATGAGTACTAGATTTGATCCCAAATACTACAGACACGCACAAGTGTCCTTTAGTGATAGGGGAGAGGAAGAGGGAAGCGCATGTGTACAGGGACAAGGTAGGCAGGGAGAATGGAGGGGGGGGGGGGGGAATTTGAAAGTTTTTGTACTTTCAACACTGCAGCCCAGTCAGCAGTCGTGATACTCTAATATATAAGAGATTCCACGTGAGCTCCCGATCCCCACCGCATGGCGTCCATGGAGATGAGGCGCATGCCAGAGCTTAAGTCTTGATGTTGACTTAGTACGTATGTACCGCATTTTTAAAATGTGACTATACCTATTCAGGCTGTTTTAATTTTGTTTCCAAACGATGCTCTATTAGACAAATTATACATTCATGTATATCTTCTGAAGAAGGCTCTATTATTTGGGATGTAACCTAGGTAAAGGTTGGTTTCACTACCGCAGTCGAGACTGATAGTTTCTTATATGTTAGATCTTGAAAATGACAGGTGGGAGGGGGGGGGGGGGAATGGAGTGACAAATCCTTGCACTCGGACGACCTCAACCACGATACCCGGATCATGGATGCAACCCATTATGAGCGGATAAGGTTGTCCACAGACCACCTACAGGTTTAGGACCACAGGCAGCTGTTGAACTGGCATTGCTTTAATGAACGACGTTACCATTACCTATTTTATAGGTTGACTAGCGGTTGTCATTATTTGCTAAAACTGCTGGTAATTGATAGTCCTATTCATTACTTACTTACAGTCATAGGGATTTTGTTTACGAATACAATCGTGGCAGGACTACCTTCACAGCAGAAACTAAGGGAACACCTGGATAGCGGTTTCAGCAAATGAAAACAATAAGAACCCAGTCATATGGGAAACAGTATGCTGGTGTTGTTCAATTAATAATATTTGTATCTAAAGGAAAACACAGACAAGATTAGTATTATTCGCTGTGCAAGACAGGTACTGCATCATGATAATTTATAGAAACCGTTAACAGAAATTTTAATGAATAATTTAAAATAGAGTCTGTCCCTTCGCAAACAAGAAAATGAGCACAACAATCATTGATTCTGACCCTAGCCTACAAATGACATTGAGAACAAATTTTAATACGCTGTAAGACTGATACCCAAGACTGAAGTATTATTAAGTAGTGGGAATGAGCAAGGGAGCCGGCCGCGGTGGTCTCGCGGTTCTAGGCGCTCAGTCCGGAACCGCGCGACTGCTACGGTCGCAGGTTCGAATCTTGCCTCGGGCATGGATGTGTGTGATGTCCTTAGGTTAGTTAGGTTTAAGTAGTTGTAAGTTCTAGGGGACTGATGACCACAGATGTTAAGTCCCATAGTGCTCAGAGCCATTTGAACCATTTTTTGAGCAAGGGAGGCATAGCAGGGACAAGGACTCCCGACACAGATCCTTTACCTGATTGACTCTGAGGTTTGTACAGTAAACAGCTCCATCTCACGTTGATGTAGCTACAGCGGTGGTGATTCAATAGTAACATCGCAACGCGATTGGTGAAATTAATGTTCTGTAAGACATGGCTTAGTACACGGAGCAATGCTTAACTTCCTCAGCTCAGCTTCGAATCTTATTGTTCCTTCTAGGTTCTTGTACATATTGAATACTAGCGTTACCTGCCTTTCCCCATAGCTTACTCCTATTCTTCTCAGAATTTCGAACATCTTGCACCGTGTTACATGGTTAAACGCTTTTTCTAGGTCGACAAATTTTATAACCGTGTCTAGATTTTTCCTCAGCTTTCCTTCCATTATCAGCCGCAACGTCAGAACTATTTCTCTGGTGCTTTAGCTTTCCTAAAGCCGAAATGATCGTCATCCAACAGAATTTCAATTTGCTTTTCCGTTATTCAGTGCAGTATATTATTTTTGTCAGCAGCTTGGATGCATGAGCTGTTAAGCAGTTTGTACAACAGTTTATGCACTTATCTCCCCTTGCTATCTTCGGAATTGTATGGCTACTATTTTTCAGAAAGTCAGATGGTACGTCTCTAGTGCCATAGATTCTACTGGATAGCCTCTGACATCCGTATCGACTAGAATTTCGTCTTCTATCACGTTCGTCAGACGTCTTATCCATATAGAGGCCTTCAATGCACTCTTTCCGCCTATCTGCTGTCTCTTCTGCGTTTAACAGTAGAATTACCATTGCACTCTTAACGTTATCACGCTTGGTTTTAATTTTACGGAGGTTGTTTTGCCCTTCTATATCCTGAGTCTGCGTGTTACGAACCTCCTGACGACGATGATACCAGCATCTATACTCACTCCATGGGGCCGGGGGGAACAACTGGAACTGCATTCGGGTGATGCTCACTCTGCATAGTGAAGGAGAGCTTTAAATTGCGCACTCGCTCATTATCATTAGCTGCCACAATGTGGATTTTAATAAAACACTTAGTAACTAATGCTAGCAAATGAAACTTGAAGTTAAAGTGACTCCGGTACTTGTGGATGTTACTGACAGACCTTGCTCTGTTCAACGTACGAGAGGCGTCCTCAGCCAGTTTCGGTTGAAAAAATGGTAATTTGCTGTGGGACATCGCGGAATATTCCCCCTTTGGCGGAAAGCGAGAACATCCTAGACAGGCGTTTGCAGAATGTCTACGGTGACCTAGCAGTAAAGAAAAGGACGGTGATTTGTTGCGCGAAGCGTCTGTCATCATCGTAGCTTCACTGGATGGTTCTTTCTCATCCGACCTACAGCTCGGATCTCGCACCTACCATTAGTTTGACCCAATGAAGGATGCTGCACTCCACGGGAAGCAACACGTGCGTGATGCAGAGCTTATTGATGCAGCAGGGTATTAGCTCCGACTACGACCGTCGGAGTGGTACCAGTAAGGTGGCATAAGGCCGTCGTATTGAACGGAGATGACGGTGTAAAATAGAATTTCGTAGCGAAAAGTGTGCTGTACTGGACTCCTGAATAAAGCAGCCTACTCTCAGAAAAAAAAAATGTTGCGTTACTTGTTGGACGCCCCTCGTAATTACACCTATAAAATTCGACCAAAAAGTTTTAATGAATTTTAACTAATCAGCAAATTAAATTTTAAATTATATGACGACTTTCATTTAGTTATTACTGATTAAATGACACTGTTATTTAAAGGAAGCTCTCGATGTTTGAGGCGCTACACAGCCTCTGTATTGAGGTTGGAGTGGCAGGCATACAGGCTGTTTGCTCAAAAGTAATGATCGTCCATCTGGTTGCCCACCTTGTAAACTTTTGGCCAGTGGCAAGTTCCATTGTTATATGCAGCAAAATAATAGGCCCACGCGGCAAAAGCTAAAACATATTTCTCTTATCCGTACTTTACGCAGATTCACTTACAATTGTTGCAAATGGTGCTAGATGCTAACTTCTAGCATATGAAATAGTTTTCAGAAAAACTATTTTAGATCTGTGTAGCTCCTCATGTTCAACTGTTTCGGACGCCTCTTTTTTTTCTCTGTAGCTGCGGTAGTCTACTGACGACAGCGCATGTTCTTGTTGAGCGCCCCCTGCTGGCCGATCTGCGGCACGCTCTCAGCTTCCCTACCTCACTAAAATGCTTGCGGATGAAGTGACAGCCACTACCAAGGTGTTGCATTTCCTGAGGGAGGGCGGGCTGTACACTAAACTATTATACTTCGTCACTTTCAGTATTGAGGATGGTTGTGATAGGGGAGGGGCGGGGGCGGGGTGAGGAGGGGGGGGGAAGCGGGAGAGCCCCCTCTCTGCGATGGATATCCTCCATGCGACCGCAAGTTAAGATTACTTTCTACCCCCGTCACCTTGGTGCGCCCTTAGACCCTCTTGTGCAAGATGCTGCCTGTGTTACCTCTATTTCCTTTTACCTATCATGTTGCAGCCCTGTTTCAAACTCTTTGGCTTGCTTATGAAATTAGAGCAGCCAAGACCCTGCTTTTCTCGCTTTTTACCTCTTCACATGTTCCTCTCATGAAATGGATGAATTAATGACCCAGTAGTACAGTCCCTTCAAACACATGATAATGATCATTATTACCAGGACTTATTCAGCAGTGATGATACGTTCTCTGTTTTACACGACTAGCCATTAAAATTGCTACACCAAGAAGAAATGCAGATGATAAATATATTATACTAGAACTAACATGTGATTACATTTTCACGCAATTTGGGTGCATAGATCCTGAGAAATCTGTACCCAGAACAACCACCTCTGGCCGTAATAACGGCCTTGATACGCCTGGGCATTGAGTCAAACTGAGCTTGGATGGCGTGTACAGGTACAGATGCCCATGCAGCCTCAACACGATACCACAGTTCATCAAGAGTAGTGACTGGCGTATTGTGACGAGCCAGTTGCTCGGCCACCATTGACCAGACGTTTTCAATTGGTGATAGATCTGGAGAATGTGCTGGCCAGGGCAGCAGTCGATCATTTTCTGTATCCAGAAAGGCCCGTACAGGACCTGCAACATGCGGTCGTGCATTATCCTGCTGAAATGTAGGGCTTCGCAGGGATCGAATGACGGGTAGAGCCACAGGTCGTAAAACATCTGAAATGTAACGTCCACTGTTCAGAGTGCCGTTAATGCGAACAAGAGGTGACCGAGACGTGCAACCAATGGCACACCATACCATCACGCCAGGTAATGCGCCACTATGGCGATGACGTATACATGCTTCCAAAGTGCGTTCACCGCGATGTCGCCAAACACGGATACGACCATCATGATGCTGTGAACAGAACATGGATTCATCCGAAAAAATGACGTTTTGCCATTCGTGCACCCAGGTTCGTCGTTGAGTAAACTATCGCAGGCGCTCCTGTCTGTGATGCAGCGTCAGGGGTAACCGCAGCCATGGTCTCCGAGTTGATAGTCCATGCTGCTGCAAATGTCGTCGAACTGTTCGTGCAGATGGTTGTTGTCTTGCAAACGTCCCCATCTGTTGACTCAGGGATCGAGACGTGGCTGCACGATCCGTTACAGCCATGTGGATAAGATGCCAGTCATCTCGACTGCTAGTGATACGAGGCCGTTGGGATCCAGCACGGCGTTCCGTATTACCCTCCTGAACCCACCGATTGCATATTCTGCTAACAGTTATTGGATCTCGACCAGCACGAGCAGCAATGTCGCGATACGATAAACCGCAATCGCGATTGGCTACAATCCCACCTTTATTTAAGTCGGAAACGTGATGGTACGCATGTCTCCTCCTTACGTGAGGCATCACAACTACGTTTCACTAGGCAACGCCGGTCAACTGCTGTTTGTGTATGAGAAATCTGTTGGAAACTTTCCTCATGTCAGCACGTTGTAGGTGTCGCCACCGGCGCCAACGTTGTGTGGATACTCTGAAAAGCTTATCATTTGCATATCACAGCATCTTCTTTCTGTCGGTTAAATTTCACGTCTGTAGCACGTCATCTTCGTGGTGTAGCAATTTTAATGGCCAGTAGTGTAAATGGCATTTTCAGCTAAAGCGGTGAGTGAATGTTGCAGTGTACCTTCAAGACACGTGGCTGCAGCAAAGAAAATTTCGATATCAAAAGAGCTCATGTCAATTTATTGGGTGGCATAGGACACAGTGTTCATGTCTATTTGCGTTGGATGGACCTCGTCTGTAAGGAGGGATTCATTAACACACATGGGGTTTACCAACATTATATATGTTTCGAAGATTATGGTTTCAGTTCTGGGTTTAATTTACGATAACTCCTCCTTAATTATTCCGTTGCGCTATGACAAAGTTCCTGCACGAAAGTTAGTCACATCGCTGTTTTGCTCATTAGCATTCATATATGTTATGTACTCATATCTCATATGAAGGGGAATGTTTCAGGGCGTGAAAAGCCAGGGTCATAGTATCTCGTGAATTCACAGATTAAAATGTAAAGTAGTGACCGGCTTTGAAATTATACGAAAATGTAAAATCAATTCCAGGGAAGACTAGTGAAATGCTTATATTTATTGGAAGAGTTCTGGAAAGGTACAGTCCACCTGCGAAGGAATTCTCATACAAAACACTAGTGCGCTCAATTTTACAAACTCAACCGTTTGTAGTTTCTATCAAGTAGGTACAACAGACAGCGAGTGAATTGAGCGAGGCGCTATTGTTTTCGTAAAACAAATGATCATCAGGATAAAATAAGAGAAATTTGGGCTCACACAGAAAAATTCAACAGTTCGTTTTTCTCGCGTGCCGTTCGACAGTGGAACGGTAGAAGAAAATGGTTCAAATGGCTCTCAGCACTATGAGACTTAACATCTGAGGTCATCAGTCCCCTAGAACTTAGAACTACTTAAATCTAACTAACCTAAGGACAACACACATTTTCATGCCCGAGGCAGGATTCGAACCTACGACCGTAGCGGTCGCGCGCTTCCAGACTGAAGTGCCTGGAACCGCTCGGTCACACCGGCTGGCGTGGAACGGTAGAGAGACAGCTTGAAGGTGGTTCACTGAACCCTGTGCCAGGCACTTTATCGTGAATAGTAATCACGTAGATGTAGATGTAATAGAAACTGTAGCATTTCAGGCCACGTTTTGTCATAATTTACCGTACAGTGTACTAAAGCCAATGCTGCCGCAAGTTAGCGAGCAGGCAATGTCACTAGAGTACCCCAACCCCACAAAAGACAGATATAACTTTATTTATATGTACCTTTTAAACATTTCTGCCGATTTCCAGCCATGTTTATGACACTATTTACGCTGACGGCTTTCCAATTATGATTTCAACAACGCTAATTTCACACTTTAAGCCTAGTTAAAGATTTCATTTAATGTTACATACCATTATCGGATTAAGCTGACCAATGACGAGCGCACACTGAGCGAGCAAGCACGAGGCAGTCAGGCCAGCTCATCAGGCGGTCTAGGACAATCTGTCTCGTAGTTTAGAACTATCTTTAACGCCAGCAACATTTTCATGGTACAAGTGGATGTTGCGTCTTACTCAGATAAAGTAATGTTTATACGAGGACTATCCAAAAAGTACATTACGTTTTGGAATTAAAAATAAATAAAGTATTGGAAATTTTTTTATTATATACAGATGAAAGCCACACTTAAATACTACTTTTCTACATAGTTGCCATTTAAATTAAGGCACTTATCGTAGCGATGGACGAGCTTGGAAATTCCTTCGTCGTAAAATTCGGCCGCCTGCGCCTTCAACCACATGGCGACTGTCTTTTGGGACAGAAAAGGTGCGATTTTTGTGGATTTCCTGGAAAGAGGCACTACAATAAACTCTCAAAGGTATTGCCAAACTCTGCACAACCTCAGAAGAGCAATACAAAACAAGCGCAGGGGGAAGTTGGGCTCAAAGATCTTGCTGATTCACGACAACGCCCGGGCCCACACGGCAAATGCCACTCGTGAAGTTCTCGAATCTTTTAAGTGGGAGTTGTTTCCTCATCCGCCGTGCAGTCCCGACCTGGCACCGAGCGACTTCCACTTATGTCCAGCAATGAAGAAGTGGTTGGCTATGCAGCGTTTTGATGACGACGCACAGCTTCAAGAAGAGGTAACCACGTGGTTGAAGGCGCAGGCGGCCGAATTTTACGACGAAGGAATCTCCAAGCTCGTCCATCGCTACGATAAGTGCCTTAATTTAAATGGCAACTATGTAGAAAAGTAGTATTTAAGTGTGGCTTTCATCTGTATATAATAAAAAAAATTTCCAATACTTTATTTTTAATTCCAAAACGTAATGTACTTTTTGGATAGCCCTCGTATCCTCCTCGAGAAACTTTTGTAACCACAATCTACAACTAATTTTGCGAGAGGTAATACATGTGTGCGGAGACGTTATTTTCAGGGTGTTTGGGCTAGAGTTATACAAAAAGGGCTAGAGTTATACAAAATCATATGTTTATATTTCAGTACGTGTTAAGGTTTATAGCCTTATTTGTCCAACATTGTGCACTGGAGCTCAAACATTTTATGCATGTTGGTACAGTTCAATGTGGACACCGCTTGTAACTCGAAAGTATTGAAACGGTTCACCGTTTTTAGCTGGACAGATATCTAAACTGTTATGGCCTCTACTGCGGCGTAGATCCTTTGTCTCAAATCTACCGATCTCGAACCCTTGTTCTGCAAACAATACGCTTCATAAACCCCCAGGCCAAGAAATCCAGCGGAGTGAGATGGAGACCGATGAAGCCAGGCAATGGGATCCCTCCCCCTCTCCCCCCCCCCTTGCGATCCAACACTCAGGAAATATCTCAGAGGACAAATCTGTTAACGTCCCCCTGATATAGGGTGGGGCACCAACTTGTTGGAAAATGACTTCGGGAGGCATTTGTGAAACGCATAGTTCGCCAACATGTCGAGATAAGTGCTCTCTGTCGCTGAAGACTCCTATAAAAAAATAAACCAATCACACCATGTTTATGTTATCCCAACCACATATTAACTTTTGGTGTGTCCCTTTCGTATTCAGTTACTTCTCCTTGAGTTCTCGAGTTACACTTTCCCATACTCGACGGTTATGTCGGTTAACTTTTGCCACTGACGTAGAAGGTAGATTCATCACTGAACGGGACTGACGTAGTCGTTGTTTCTGTCAATGCGATGGAACCATTCAAAAGCAAAATCGCATCGTCAGCGGTGATTCTCAGGCTTAATGCTATGTAAAAGTACACAGTAGCAGACGTTTGTGCACAATGTCGTGGCCGGCCGGAGTGGCCAAGCGGTTCTAGGCGCTACAGCCTGGAACCGCGCGACCGCTACGGTCGCAGGTTCGAATCCTGCCTCGGGCATGGATGTGTGTGATGTCCTTAGCTTAGTTTGGTTTAATTAGTTCTAAGTTCTAGGGGACTGATGACCACAGCAGTTAAGTCCCATAGTGCACAGAGCCATTTGAACCACAATGTCGTGTACCATCGAATGGGATACTGCAAGCTCCCTACTTACTTGTCTAATAGATTTACGTGGAATTCTAGCGAATACTTCGCGTACACGTTCCACGGCCTCTTCGTTCACGTGTGTTTTAGGAATTTTACCAGCGTTTGAAATAAAACTTCTCGCTTTACGAAAATTTTTGTCCCACTGATAAATAGATTTGCGTGTGGGACGTTCCACGTTCCTTCCTTCTTGCGCGCCACTGAACATGTGTTACAGATTTTTAGCTCTGCTAACCATAGGACAAACTGCAAATTTCGTTGTGGCGACCACATATCGATTGTCAGAAGTATGTCTGCCTCCTGCACAGTAAATATTAGTGTCCGTGCGCCATAAGACTCACTTGTCACTGACGTTCAGGAAATAACGAGGATCACATCTTGGTGAGTGTGTCAGTCGACTGCATATTTCCCCAACAACATAAAATGTCGAATTCTTTCGTTACAAGCATTTGATTGTGTATATCTCTAGCCCGGACAACGCTGTATTTAGCGTAAAGGTGAACTGTTAATTAAAATTGTTTCAAAAACATTTAGGTGCAGTTCCCATTCCTCAAAACATTGTTGTGATAACATTAGCTACATATTATTATGGTACTCGATACGTGATGAATAGATTCCGCGATCTTTGATGCAAACCTTAATACCAGACACCAGGTGCTTGGAAAATGTTTATTGTTACGTATCTTTTCCAGATTTCTTAAAATGAAGTAATAAAAAAATCAGGTAGTATCCCACTATTTTGATATTCCTGGTGTTGAAATATTCCCACAAGATACTCCTAAGAACCACTGTTCAATGCATGCGTCTTAGGATCCGCGGTCGTTGGAGAAGAGATCTACATGGGCTAAGAAGACAACTACTGAAGACACAAGGTAAGCATACCTCTCTCAGATCGCACTAGGAGACAATCTGGGGAAAATGCTGGAATGTTTTCGCGCGAAAATGCAACAGTTCGCAAAGAAAAACTTGCGCTGTTACATTTCAGACGCAGCAATGTGGCGCAGTAAACATCCCATGTCTCATTCTAATGAATTAATTAGTAAGGGCTAGAAACGCTACAAGATGCTTAGGTAACGTAATTTGGGTACATTTAGAAGAAATGTTACATTGTTTTCTTGAAATAATGTTATATAAACTTACAAGACCGATACTGAAGAAAAACTTTTCAACAATTCTGCTGCTTTCATCGCATATGTTCTTAGGGATCATGACAATACGCTATGAGAGACAGTCGCGAATAAAGACGGTATTTCTTTCATTCCACTCGATTATCACAAAAATTTGTTGTCAGACTATCGATTTTGTTCGATAATGACCATCCTTAGATTGCAGCACTTATTTTCTGCTTCAGCTTACAGAGCCTAACAATGATTAGAGAAGTCAACATGGTCGTTATGAACAGAAACCGATACTCCGACGACAACTGTTTTGTGGTCTTCGACTGAGATTAAAGAAACAAACTGATTACTTCCTGGATCGCTGTCTTTGTTCGCGACTATGTCGCAGCATGTAAAACTAGTGCCACGTCTGGTTTATGAAAGAGTAAAAAGATTCTGTAAACTGAATCGAAAATAAGTGCCGGGATGTGAACATGATACTGTGACTACAAGTTTTTGTGATCATCGATTGGAATTTTAGATACGTTAGAGATTAGGGCACTTGAAGAGATATATAGTGATTTGTCCTTCCCTCAGTGCGACAATAGACTAGAAAACTGCCAACATTTGTAAGAACTACGAAGTACGCGACGCACTATTAAGTTGCTTGAGAAGTATATGTGTGAATGTAGTGTCAGATAACGAGTGAGAAATGAGCTTTGTATCTTTAACAATTGGAAACCGCACTGCATGAAACACCTCGACATTGATTCACATAAGAACCGAAGGAGATTAGCGCCCCGTCGACAGCGCAGTCACTAGAGACGGAGCACAAGCTCGGATTAGGGAAGGATGGAGACGGAAAAAGGCCTTCTCCTTTCAAACGAACCATCCCGGCATTTGCCTGAAGCAATTTAGGGATATCACGGAAAACTTAAATTTGGATGGCCGGACGCGGGTTTGAACTGTCTTCCTGCCGAATGCGAGGCCAAAGTGCTAATCACTGCACCAGCACGCCGTACAAGAAATGGTTCAAATGGCTCTAAGCACTATGGGACTTAACATCTGAGGCCATCAGTCCCCTAGACTTAGAACTAAGTAAACCTAACTAAGCTAAGGAAATCACACACATCCATGCCCGAGGCAGGATTCGAACCTGCGACTGTAGCAGCCACGTGGTTCCGGACTGAAGCACCTGTAATCGCTCGGCCACAGCGGCCGGCGCCGTACAAGAGCCGTGAGACAGAGCAACACACGTTGCTTGTCAGACCTCCCCCGATGTGCTCGCTTATCTCCTACAGATGCGTGTCACGTAGGTGTACGCTGGTCGTTAGGCGTGAGTCAGCGTTATGAGCTATTGTCGCCGCCCACTTATGCACTCAATGCCATAACCAGCAGGCAACCAGGATGCAACGAGTTGAGGCGCTCGCCAAATGTCTTCTACAACACGCAAATCTAGTGGCTGCTCGTGTCGACACAGCGTGTTTTGTACGAATACTCACCTGTGTACCCTCCAAGGCCAGTAAACCGCAAAACGTAAAGGTCCAAATGTACCTGCTTCCTTCATTCCCTATAACACGTGCTTGTGAACCAAGACATTATGACCACACTGCGGGCGTTTGGCTGCGGCAAAGTGTATACAGGCATAACGGAAAAGCCTGTCGAAGAAATTATCAAGGAACACGAACACCACACGTGCCTAAAACAAAGTATGAAGTCGGTGGTACCGGAACATCACGAGAACTGTGACTTTGACATCGATTTCAGGAACGTACGTGTGTTGGCTGGGGAAACCCATATTTATAGAAGAAAAGTCCAAGAACTGATTGAAATTTCTAAGAACCCATACAACTTCGAAAGAGAGCTGGCTGCGATGTGGGATCTGAGTGGGGCACAGTCAATGGGATGTGCCTCAGGGATCAGTGTTTGGACCTCTCCGTTCCTTATTTATATACATGATATGCCCTGTAGTACTACAGGTAATTCTAAAATATTTCTGTTTGCTGATGACACTAGCTTGGTAGTAAAGGGTGTTGTGTGCAACACTGACTCTGGTTCAAATAGTGCAGTTCATGACTTGTAAGTTGCAGTGCATAGCTTGTAGAACATAAACTAACGCTAATCCACATTAAGACTCAGTTTTAACAGTTTCTAATACACAGTTCAACAAAACCAGACATTTTAATTTCACAGAATGAGCATATGATTAGTGAAACTGAAAAGTTCAGATTTCTCGATGTTCAGATATATTGTAAACTGTAGTGGAGAGCCCACCTTGTTCGAAGACTTAATGCTGCTATGTTTACTGTTAGAACGGTATCTAAAGTAAGTAATCGTTCGACACGAAAATTAGACTACTTTGTTTTCATTCGCTCATGTCATACGGTATTTTATTTTGGGGTAACTCTTCTCAGTCTCAAAGGATATTTTTGGTTCAGAAACGGGCAGATGGGGTAATAAGTAGTTCGCGAACCTCTTGCCGACCCCTGTTCACTAGTCTGGGTATTCCGACATTGGCCTCTCGATATATAAATTCTTTACCGTCGTTTCTTGTTAACAATATCAGATTGTTCCCAGGAAGTATCAGCTTTCGCTCAGTTAATACTAGGCAGAAATTCAGTCTGCATTTGGATCGTACTTCCTTAACTCTTGTGCAGAAAGGTGTTCAGTATACTGCTGCATCCATTTTCAATAAGCTGCCACAAGAATTCAAAAATATTAGCAGTAATCCACGTGATTTCAAATCGAAACTGAGGAGTTTTTTGAAAAATTAAGCTGATTCCTATGTTATATTTTCGATTGCGTTTAGTTATTATTATTGCTTGACTTTTTCGGTTATATAAAGATTTTTTTTATCTGTTATTGATTTTATGTTGTAATTTCGTGTACTGACACGTTCCATGACCTTGGAGATTTGCTCCTCAATTTGGTCCTATTACACTAGACGTGGAAATAAATAAAATAAATAAATAGAGAACGGCTATAGGCTTCCGGCATCGTGGTTCCCCGCCATCAAGAAAGTGAATACGCGGCCGCGTTGTGCCAGAAACAAAAACAACGCCCAGAAGCCACCTCTGCTGGTAGTAATATTTTGGATGAACATTCCACCTTTCTTGCTCTGCGCTTCTAGCCAATGATACTGGACAACCAGTAGAAGCCGGACGAAATTTAAAATTTAATTAATAACTCCTCCCAGCATAAGTGCGGGGAAAATCCCGTTCTAACCAATGACGTGGTTTTAGGCAATAACCCATTTCTTCGGAAGTAGCGCAGGAACTATCCAATGAGGATGGCCCATCAAGGGTATCCATAAGATTTTTACACAATAATCCCACTTCTCCAGCACAAGCGAGGGAGAACTCCCTTTTACAAGAGAAGGCGACACTGGTCTCTGACAGTGCTTAGTTTACAGTGGACACCACAAGATCCTGAAATAGACCCCAGCAGAGGGGTCTAAACGTCGATCGTTTGAAGAAATATTACGCGGCCTAACAACCCCAGAGATTTGAACTTTAAATGACCACTGCCTGCGACGCACCTGAGGCCGCCAGGTCCGTTGCGGCCAGGTGACCCGGTAAGGAAAGTACGTGTAAAAGTGGAGCAGAGACAAACAGAGAATAATTCTAGTGACGATATCTGCGGCATACGGGGAAATCCGTGAACGTAAACGTATTTGATATTAGGCAGATTCTTATGACCAGACACATGGGAGCATCTCGGCAATGAGAAATCAGTCTGCTGTTCGCGTGCTACTGCCAAGAGCAGTTTTGGAAAGTAGTTAAGGGGCAAACAAATTATGAAGGCAGTGGGAATAACAAAAACTGAACGAACAGCCACTAGTACAAAATTCAGGCTCTGGTTACTCTGACGAGTAACCACAGGCGACAAGGCCTTGGACGTTGACGCCTTGTCACAGAGCGTGGACCTCGGAGGCTTTCCCGTTTTATAAACCAGAATGGGGGGGGGGGGGACCTGTGATACGTTTTAGGGCAGAGTAAAATACTGGTGAAGGAATAAGTGCTTTGGAACACACCGCTCCGCGCTCGTTGAATATGGGCTCCACAGAGACGACCATATGTGCACGCATGTTGACCCAATGACTCGATTATAGTGGACACGACATCATCGGCATGGGACCGTGGATGACTGAACCGTGCTGCCTGGTCAGATGATTCACGTTTCTTGCCACATCAGATCGACGGCCGTGCTCGGATACACTATTACACAAGCAAAAGGATGGTCAAAACATAAACCACACTACGGACTCAGGGCAGTGAGCCACGTGCTATGCTATGATGAACATTCAGCGGTCTCCTACGGGACATGTGGTAGTAACTGGTGGCATATTGGCAACTGTGAATTACTGAACATTACTGCGGACGACCTGCATCCCTCACTGCTTGATGTCTTCCTCCAAAATTGATGGCATCTTTAGCAAGATAGCACTTCGTGTCACAAGGCCAGATTCGTGCTCCAGTGGTTTGCGGAAGATGACAGCGAGCGCAAGGTGAAGTGTTGGCCACCAAATTCACCTGATCTGAACATGATGGAACACATCTGAAACACTACCGGGAAACAACTGCAGAGCCGGTAAGGCCTATAGAAAAGTCTAACAGCAATTCTCAGATGTTGTTCTTTATGGTCAATTCAGAGAACTGATATCCTATTTACAGGCCTACTCCAATACTTCTGTTATATGTCATGTCCAGATATTGATAATATTGAGCGATTAAGCCACTTAGAGACATATAGTCATTTTCCCCTCGCTCAGTACGTTAATGGAATATGACAAAAATTTTCATATTGTGGTACAAAGTACTCCTTCAAATTATGAAGGCAGCGAGTAGTGCAAAATTCAGGCTCCGGCGTAGCAATATGCAGACATACAGATGCTGGCAGTAACGCGTATATAAGGTGTAAAAGAGCAGTGCATTGGCGGAACTGCCATTTATAATCAGGTGACTCACGTGAAAAGGTTTCCGACATGATTATGGCCGCACAATGACAGTTAACAGACTTTGAACGCAGAATGGTAGCTGGAGCTAGACGCATGGGATATTCCATTTCGACAATGGATAAGGAATTCAGTATCCCGCGACACACAGTGTCAAGACTGTACCGAGAAAACCACACATCAGGCATTACCTCTCACCGCTGTTGAAGCAGTGGTCAACAGCCGTCTCTTAACAACCGAGAACAGCAGCGTTTGCGTCGATTTGTCGGTGGTAACACGCAAGCAACACTGCGGAAATAACCACAGAAATGAATGTAGAGCACACAATGGACGTATCTGTTGGGCAGACCGGCGAAATTAGGCGATAATGGGCTATGGCAGCAGATGACCGAAGCGAGTGCCTTTCCTAACAGAACAACATCGCCTGCAGTGCCTTTCCTGGGCTCGTGATCACAACGGTTGGATGCTAGCCGAATGGTAAACCGTGACCCGGTCAGATCAATCCGATTTCAGTTGGAAAGAGCTGATGATAGGGTTCGAGTGTAGCGCAGACCCCACGAAGCCCCTGTTGTAAACATAGCAGTGTACGAGCTGGTTATGGCTCAATAATATTGTGAAACTTCCTGGCAGATTAAAACTGTGTGCCCGACCGGGACTCGAACTCGGGACCTTTGCCTTTCGCGGGCAAGTGCTCTACCATCTGAGCTACCGAAGCACGACTCACGCCCGGTGCCCACAGCTTTAATTCTGCTAGGATCTCGTCTCCTACCGTCCAAACTTTACAGAAGCTCTCCTGCGAACCATGCAGAACTAGCACGCCTGCGCACACTCCGCTGCATAGTGAAAATCTGATTCTGGAAACATCCCCCAGGCTGTGGCTAAGCCATGTCTCCGCAGTATCCTTTCTTTCAGGAGTGCTAGTTCTGCATGGTTCGCAGGAGAGCTTCTGTAAAGTTTGGAAAGTAGGAGACGATAGACTGGCAGAAGTAAAGCTGTGAGCACCAGGCGTGGGTCATGCTTCGGTAGCTCAGATGGTAGAGCACTTGCCCGCGAAAGGCAAAGGTACAGAGTTCGAGTCTCGGTCGGGCACACAGTTTTAATCTGCCAGGAAGTTTCATATCAGCGCACACTCCGCTGCAGAGTGAAAACCTCATTCTGGGAATAATATTGTGGGTTGTGTTTACATGGAATGTACTGGGTCCTCTGGTCCAACTGAATCGATTGTTGAGCGGAAATGGTTATATTCGGCTACCAGGAGAGAATCTGCAGCCATTCATGGACTTTACGATCCGCTAAAACGATGTAACTTTTATGGATAACAATACGCCATGTCATCAGGCCACAACTCTTCGTGTTTTGTTTGGAGAACATTCTAGAGAATTCGAGGGAATGATCTAGACACCCAGATCGCCCGACCATGAATCCCATCGAACACTTATAGGACATAATCGAGAGGTCATTTGTGCACAAAATCCTGCACCGGCAACACTTTCGGAATTATGGACTTATGGACGGATATAGAGACAACACGGCTCAGTATTTCTGCAGGGGACTTCCAACGACTTTTTGAGTTCATGCCACGTCGAGATGCATTTATTATTATTATTATTATTATTTTGCGTCATCAGTCTTCTGACCTTTCCTGTGTCAACCTCCTCATCTCAGAGTAGCACCTGGAATCTACGTCCTCAATTATTTGCTGGTTGTATTCCAATCTAGGTCTTCCTCTACAGTGTTTGCCCTCTACAGCTCTATCCAGTATCATGGAAGTCATTTCCTGATGCTTTAACAGATGTCCTATCATCCTGTCGCTTCTCCTTGTCTGAGTTTTCCACATATTTCTTTCCTCTCCGACTCTGTGCAGAACATCCTTATTCCTTTCCTTTTCAGTCTGCCTAATTTTCAGCATTCGTCTGTATCACCACATGTCAGATGCGTCGATTCTCTTCTGTTCTGGTTTTCCCTCAGTCCATGTTTCTCATGCTGTACTCCAAACCTAGATTCTGAGAAATTTCTTTCTGAAATCAAGAACTATGTTTGATACCAGTAGACTTCTCTTGGTCAGGAATGCCCTTTTTGCCAGCGCTAGTGGCTAATGTTGCATTACCGCGGGAAAAAAAGGCCCGACACGATAGTGGGAGGTATCTTACGACTTTGTCATCTCACTGTATAAGAGCCGAAGGGCATGAATGTTATTCAGTATGTACAGTGAGCAAATTGTAAAGGAAGCAAAGGATAAACTTGGAAAAGTAAGTATAGTTGGTCGTGTGTTGGTTAGGAGGAGGCCAGTTGAGTGCCAGCAACCACCTTTTTGCGTGCAAGACACACTGGACATACATCGGGAATTATGGTCTGAGGTGCGATTTCGTATCACAATAGGATTCTTGTGGTTATTCCATGCACCGTTACTGCAAATTTGTACGACTGGTGGTGTGACCTGTTGTGCTGCCATTCATAACAGCATTCAAGGGGAATTTTCCAACAGGATAACGCTCGCTCACATACCGCTGTTATAACCCAACATGCTGTACTGAGTGTCGACGTGTTGCCTTGGCTTACTCGATCACCAGATCTATCTCTAATCGAGTACATATGGGACATTATCGGACGAAATCTCCAGCATCGTCCTCAAACAATAACCGTCACTGTGCTGCCGAAACAAGTGCAACAGGCGAGCAACTCCAGCCCACAAACTGACGTCTGGTACCTGTGCAACACAGTGAATGCACTTTTGCGTGCTTGCATTCAGTGTTCTGGCGTTACGCCGGTTATTAATGTACCAGCTTCATATCTGCAGTTGCTTATCTCGCTCTTAAGTAACCCATGATTTTGCAATGTTAATCACTTAAATTTGTTATCTAGACGAATGTTTTCCCAAAATTTCATTATTCCACGTTAATTTTTTTTTTTTTTGCGCTTCTATTATTTCCTTGAGAGTAATTATCGGCCGACCTCGGTGGCCGAGCAGTTTTAGGCGCTTCAGTCCGGAACCGCACGACTGCTACGGTTGCAAGTTCGAATCCTGCCTCGGGCACGGATGTGTGTGATGTCCTTAGGTTAGTTAGGTTTAAGTAGTTCTAACTTCTAGGGAATTGATGACCTCAGATGTTAAGTCCCGTAGTGCTCAGTGCCATTTTTTTTGCATTCAGTATTCTGGCGTTACACCGGTTATTAATGTACCAACTTCATATTTTGCAGTGGCCTATCTCGCTCTTAAGTAACCCATGATTTTGCCATGTTAATCACTTAAATTTGTTAACTAGACGAATGTTTTCCCAAAATTTCATTATTCCACGTTAATTTTTTTTTTGGCGCTTCGATTTTTTCCTTGAGTGTAATTATCGGCCGACCGCGGTGGCCGAGCAGTTCTAGGCGCTTCAGTCCGGAACCGCGCGACTGCTACGGTTGCAAGTTCGAATCCTGCCTCGGGCACGGATGTGTGTGATGTCCTTAGGTTAGTTAGGTTTAAGTAGTTCTAAGTGCTAGGGAATTGATGACCTCAGATGTTAATTCCCATAGTGCTGTTCAAGGCAGATGCTGGGATCATTCCCTTGTAAAGGGCATGGATGGTCTCATCTTTCCGTACTCTGAGCTTCGTACTGTCTCGAAAATGACCCCATAGTCGATGGGATGTTAAAATCTACAGCTTCCTTCCATGCAAGATAACTGTATATGTCAGATTTAACTGTTCCAATCACTACTTGAAACATATGACGGACCACTGAGTTGAAATTTGACTCTCATGCTTAGAAGCCTGCATTTTGGTGATTTGTCGTTTCTCTGTCTAGTTTTAAGCAAACCCTATTAACCATGTGTTTATACATAAAAGATTACTATGTGGAAATAGGTTGGATGCGTTGATTTTTAATTATGTATGGGTATGGAATATCTTAATGCGAACTGCTTAATACCCATCGTGCAAGCTTGTGAGGCAGAGATGTGAGCACGACCTGACTCGAATTTTTATGGCGGATTAATGACCTTGGTCAGGCACACCAGCAAGCCTAAGTGTGATTTTTAGATGGTTTCCCACACTGGTCTCTGAAAATGTTTGGCTGTGCCCCAATACTAAACACAAATATACTACAAACAAACTTATAGAGCAGCAACACACACAACGAAGTATATGCTGTTCACAGTCACGATAGCGCACTTTTTTTTTTCTTTATTGTGATTTTAATACCCATAGAAAAACAGGTAGGCTGGCAGCAGCACAATACGCCGTTCTTTAGCCAAAGATATTACAATGATAAAACAGAGAAGACACATGAGTTGGAACAAAACGGCGGGGAAAAAACAGTAGACACATGAACATAAAAAACATGAAGCCGTTCACACTCGATGACTATCCACACTACAAACTGTTGACACGACGCACAAACACTGAAGATGTCCATGGCACTGGTGAACGATGGAGTATGATGGTGAACACTGAACACTAAACACGACGACACACACGAGACACCAATGGCGATGATCTCCGGCGCGTGAATGTCCATGTAGTGTGTGCGAGTCCGGGGACCTGCCAATAGGGGAAGAAGGGTGAGCGGGGGGGGGGGGGGAGAGGGGAGAAAAAAGGTGCCAATGGCTGAGGAGATGGGAGGAGGAGTAGAGGGACAGGGGAGGGGATCCCGGGGGAGGAGTGGGGAGAAATGGAGGAGGGAGGGAAGGGGGAAGAGAAGGGAAGGAGGGTTGCCCAAATGAACAAACACAGGAAGAGGGAGGGAGGATCAAAGTTGGTAGGAGGGGTAGATGGAGGGGAGGATGGCATCATCAGGGAGAGGGAGCTGGCGGAAGCCACCTTGGGAGAGGGTAAGGAGGGTGGAGAGATGGAGACCGGGTGGGACGTGGGAATACAGGCACGGCAGCGGGCGGGTGTGGGAGAGGATGGGGGAGACAAGCGGGTGAGGAGGATCGAGTTTTCGGGAGGTGTACAGGATCCGTATCCGTTCAAGGAAAAGGAGGAGGTGGGGGAACGGATTGAGGTCGTACAGGATCTGCGTGGGGGAGGGGAGACGGATGCAATAGGTGAGGCGGAGAGCATGGCCTTCAAGGATCTGAAGGGATTTGTAAAAGGTAGGGGGGGGGGGGGGGGGCGGAGATCCAAGCAGGTTGGGCGTAACAAAGGATAGGGCGGATGAGGGATTTATAGGTGTGGAGGATGGTGGAGGGGTCCAGACCCCACGTATGGCCGGAAAGGAGCTTGAGGAGATGGAGTACGATAGCGCACGCAAATTCTCTGCTTTATACAAGGGTTGAATGAAAAGTAATGCCTCCACCTTCGTGGAGAGCGGCAAACAGATTGGTTTTGGTGAAGTACGCGTACTGGCGAAACAGCCTCTTACATTCAGGAGGAAGATTAGGGAAGCAATAGAAATAGCCAAGCGACCAGGCAACATGAATACAGAAGAGGGGTAACGACTTCCGACGTCTTGGCTGCCACCAATAACAGCTCTAAGGGACGATAGTTCACGTGAAGCAACACATAGTGGCGCCCCTCGGCCGGCGCTAGAAAGCAGGAAAACAACGCCATGTCAATGCTGGTGCCTGGTTCTTCACTCGCCGATTTATACCAATCATAAGCGGTAACGCAAACACCAATCAAAACGTCGGGTTTTCACCAATGAAAAGAAATAATAAAAACACCAATAAAGACTTCTAACATCCCTCCCCTTCATCCTAAACAGTCTATCAGAATTAGATAACAGCCATGTCTACAGGTATATAAGAAACAAAGTTTTCTCTTTCAGCAGTAAACAAAAACACCCTGAAGGAGATCTCTTGCAACAGAGACCTAAACGTCTGTAGTTTTATACACATTGACAATGCGCTCACAAACCCGGAAAATTTTTTATTGAATGTGAAAATAGCTGCGGAAGCCTACGTTTATAAATGTTTTCTTGTTGTTGCATTCTTCAAAAACAGCTACGTACTTGACCTCTGAATTTCAACTTTCGAAGGCACTACTGTTTGTTAAGGCAGTAGCTACAAGAATATATTATAACATATAAAGATATGTAATAACCAGCGCACTGATATATGAAGTACTAGAAAGCTCTTAAGAGCTGCATATAATTGTTTCTAAGCTCAGCTTAATAATACAAACATGTACATGGTGTTCCAGAAGAAATGGTCAATTTCAGATATTCGCATATGTTTGGAACGACTATTCGAAGCAAAGTCTAGTAAACATGGGATGTAAAATGCATACCTTAAAAGCTATGAGCACTTGTTCATTAGAAGAGATGTGTTTAGCAGCACATCTTAAGTTATGCACTTAAGAGCCCATGTTCACTGAACTTTTGTCCTCGTCCATACTAGCATCTCTCACAATATGGAAAGTAAAGAGCTCGTACTGGAAGAGATTTTTTTTTTTACAATATCTAACATGAATAAGTGCTTATAGCTCTTAAGGTATGCATTTTAGAACGCATACTTAAAAGACTTCTTTGCTTCGAATGATCGTTCTTATCTGTCCTTGAATACTTACCATTCTCCCTGCGACATCCTGTATTTACGGCTACCGTATTTCACGAAGCAAAAGAGACGGTTTGATGAGAACCAAATAAAATGTCACTAAACAGACCAAATTTCCTTTCCGTAAACTACTATCTCTTCACTTATCTGTAGAAGCAACAATTAATAAATACTGCTGATACAATTTACACATAAATCGAAGCTTATGTATCACGAAAAGATAGAAATAAGAGCAATAGCACAATGCGTGACGAGAAACAAGCCATGTTGTATGGTGCAGAGTAGGGAACTCACATTTGACTTTGAGTCCACCTGTGGCACTCGATGACGATACGGCTGCACGGCACAGAGATGTCTGTGACAGATGTTATCAGGGACAAGCTGATAGCAGAATACTGCAGTTATTTGCAACTAGAATCAGGAGATATCTGTACTTATATTGTGTCAGAGAAAGATAAGCAAAGCACGAGGCGAAACAATCTCTTTTTTTAAAATTTGTACTGTATGAAGATAATTTCGTTTGTTGACTCAGCTATTATTCCACTGCCGGACACGTGAGCGATTATAGTTGATTTATGGCTGTACAAGCAACCTCGGCAAACTTTGTTGCCTTCAGCAGAGATATGCAAAGGAGGCTTGGTAAATTTGTAGGCGAGTTTCCACGTTCTATTGATTTATTGCTCGATACATATCGAGATTATGGCTACGTACCCACGATTTCTTCGTGTCTGTTGCTACTTGAAGCCATTCACAGAGTAACGTACATCACAGTTGCCTGAAATTAAAAACAAAAAAATGGCTCTGAGCACTATGGGACTCAACTGCTGTGGTCATCAGTCCCTAGAACTTAGAACTACTTAAACCTAACTAACCTAAGGACATCACACACATCCATGCCCGAGGCAGGATTCGAACCTGCGACCGTAGCGGTCGCACGGTTCCGGACTGCGCGCCTAGAACCGCGAGACCACCGCGGCCGGCAATTAAAAACAGAATTGAGTGTATATCCAGTAGTGAAACACTCATAATTTTAACAATGAAACTAAACACATATTACTTCAGCTGGGTGACATTTCTATGCATACGGAAACATCGACTGCTAAAAGTATAGTTACTTTACAGCCAAAAACTTATCTTCCACATGTTTTGTTTTGGCAACTGTCTAGTCAATAATTAACTACCTTTTGGAACCACCTACGGAAATACAGGCAGCCACGTGGTAATGTCAGAACAAGCAACTACTCTGAGCGCTTCTGCTTCGTATGAAATTTAAAACTTTGACGGCGTACAGACTGTCTGCAACTTGCTACCACGATATGTCGACGCAGAGTCCTCTGCCTACTTTAACGGAATACTGACGAAAACGCACTGCGCTGAAGTACTGAAGACCCAGCCACCACATGTGCGCTGTATCTAGTCGACATTGCGCAAGCGCTGCTTGAGAACACACGTTTAAGCTGCAAGTTGTGCGCCGCGCTTAGAGCCTCATCGATATCAAATCATTTGTCTCCGTACAGTAAAATCGCAGAACGACACCGGATACGCAGAGCACGATCGGCTTAGCAGGTTCCATGCAGAATTTAACTGGAAGCCGCCATCGACTAATAAGGGGCTCAGACAGTCGTATTTCCACTGATGGAACTCCAAACGTTTGACGTATGGGTCACAATTTTGTTTTAATGTATTTTGTCAAATGACCACTGGAAATACAGTGTTTGACGATAACGAAAATGGCTCTTAGCACTATGGGACTTAACATCTGAGGTCATCAGTTCCGTAGAACTTAGAACTACTTAAACATAACTAACCTAAGGACATCACACATATCCATGCTCGAGGTAGGATTCGAACCTGCGACCGTAGCGGTCGCGCGATTCCAGACTGAAGTGCCTAGAACCGCTAGGCCACTCCGGCGGGCTCAACGATAACGGATTTATTGTCTTGGAGGAGGCGAGTGAGCCGTTGATGTTCTACAAAGCGATCCTGTACGGTGGGTGTCGTTTGCCCTATGTAAGCATTGCCGCATTAGCACGGAATCCTGTAAACACTGCCTTGCGCAACTCTAAGTCGTCTTTAACAGTTCCCAATAGCACATACATTTTAGAAAGAGGGCGAATTGCTCTTAATATTCTGCCTATTTTCTGAAACACGTTACAATACATTGTAGATAAGCGTTCGTTTTGAAAGCCGTACCGTCTTTCTCTTTGTGTCGTTACTATGGTTGTAGCACTTTCTGTAGTTGCTGAGAAATATGTCCATTGTTCAGGAATGCAGTCTGCAGATGTTCCAGTTCCGTTTTCAGATTATCGGCATCGGAGATGGTATGGATTAAGGTCTGTAGAATGTCCATCGTTTCTGCCGGACAGTGGCAAATGGTATCTTGTAAATAAAGGTTTGTACGATCGGACTTTCGGAACGCTGAATATCCCAGTGAGCCACCGCTCTTACGTCTCACCAAGACGTCTAAAACCGGCGGGCAATCATCTTTCTCCATCTCCATAGCAAATTTTATGTTTACATGCATGGAGTGCAGCTGCTGAAGGGACTCCTTGAGACTGTCCAAAGCATGAGTCCAAACTATAACAGTACGATCGACGTGTGGCCAAATTACTGTCGGTTTTAAAATAGCTGAGGCGAGTGTTCGTTTCTCAAAATCTTCCATAAAAAGACTGGCCACCTGCGGAGACAAATGAATTCCCATGGCGACGACGTGAGGTTGTCAAAAAAACTCACTGTTAAATAAAAAGTATATCGAGGACTGAGTGTGCTCGAACAACTCTGTAATGCCAGCCCCAAACCTGTTGACGTTGAGATGTAGTGAGTCCTTCAGAGGTATATTTGTAAAAAGTGAAACGACGTCAAAACTGACCAATAAGTCGTTGCTTTCCAGCTTAAGTGACTGAATTTAGCTAATAAAACCATTAGACTTTCTTATATGATGTGGATACTTGCCTACAATGGGTATGAGTAAAGACGCCAAGTACTTGGTCAGG
Source organism: Schistocerca nitens (assembly GCF_023898315.1). NCBI lineage: Eukaryota > Metazoa > Arthropoda > Insecta > Orthoptera > Acrididae > Schistocerca > Schistocerca nitens. The sequence continues at coordinate 409,926,377 of NC_064620.1, forward strand.
TCATAGGTGGCTGCTCCAGTATTGCTCACTATAAGCCCTAAAGGTACACCTTCTTAATGCACGTGGGGCAGTAAATACAACCTAGGTGGAACTGAACTACTTGGTCTTAGTCTCTTAACTTTGGTAGAGAAACTGTTAGGTAGAAGTTCTGCTGTTTATCACATCACTTAGATAGTAAGATCCTTATTGATCTTGCAGTATGCCGAGTTATACAATTAAACATTGATCTGCTTAGAACAGCCCTCCGTGGCATGAGCACAGTAGCACTACCTTTACCCGACTTGACTACTACCGCTTTGACGTCTGTTCATAAGTAGCGGAGGGCTGCTCTCTCTATACGCGAGATGTTGCTCTTCGGTGGTGCGATTCTCTCGATGAAACTGACAAAGTGCACTGATGGTGGTTGAAACAGGTGTAGGAGCAAAATTAAGAACTCTAGCAGCTTGAGAGTCGTGTCATCTATACATCTCCCAGGTAAGTTAGTAACAGATCGTGGATTTGGAAGTTTCCTGTGGTCTCTTTTAATTATTGATTAGGTCGTATTTCGACTACTTCTGCAACGATCGAGTCCCTGTACGTGGATCTGACCAAAGGATCTTTGCCCCTCCCTGGTTGCTGTGCCAAGACAATGTTCAGCAACCAGATTAGGGAGCCAGTAGAATCTGTTGCTGCTGAACAGTCTTGCCACGGGACCTAGCATGAATTACGGAGGGACAAAGATCATTTCGTCCACATCCACGTACTGGGACTCCATCATTAAAGAAGCAGTAAAAATACGTCTAACTTACTACATGAATAATAGGGACCCTGGATTTCAACTTAGCAAGGCAACGGAACCGGCATTGGTAGTATTAAGACATCGTCGGCCGCAGACGAACAGTTCCAACGAGTCAACACAGACGGGGAGTCGATGTTATGACAAGTAAACTGGGCCCCAACATACTACCCTAGCGCGCGCTGGGCCGCGATTAGTGGCTATGGTTTTCCTGTGTCACGCATGTGAAGAGCGTGGCCCGTTTCGCCGGCAAGGGGGCTCTGGCTGTCGAAGTCCTTTGTGATTCGTCTACGATGATGTTATAGTCCCACTCCTTGGCGCCTTTTCTATGCCGGTGTTCAAACATCTGCAGCTGCGGCTTTCATAACATTATCCGACACGACGCCCTTGAAGCCATGAAGTAGCCCCAGACATTTTCAATAGGATTAATATCGGGTGATTTAGCGTGCCAGTCGACGCTTTACCGGGTTCTCGAGAATTCGTCAAACCAGGAACGTATGCGAGCACCCTTATGAGCGCTGCACTTGTCATGTTGAAAAACGATTTTGTTCACAGCATACTCTTCACGAAGATGTAGCAGAAATGGCTGCACTTGAACACTGAGACTGTTGAAATAAACATCACGGTTTATTTTCGCAGCAACCTGCATGAGTGGGTTTTCAAGTGATGGTATGAAAGACACCATCAAAACATTGCTGAACTACCTCGTATCTGAACTAAGCTCTCCACGCACACACACACACACACACACACACACACACACACACACACACCTGAGGATAAGCGCCTCTTTGGGCCATCTTTTTACTATACGCTTTGCATCAGCTAAAAAGAAGAAAAAGTGTTCTTCGTCGGACGGACCTTCCTACATGGGCCCAGCCACCTATTGCCCTAATGTCGTTTGGTGCTTTAAAGGTGTGCAGCAAGATGTGCCGCTGCAAGTAGCCAACTCTAGGCATCCGTTCCATGCTGACCCCATAGCAGTGTTAGCTCGGCAACTGCTTGAGATGGACCTGCATTTGCTGACGGCAGCAATTCTTATCGTGTTTGAAACCGACTGTCATTCTCAAGGTACGACAATCGCCTCAAAAGCGAAGGTAAGACCTTCCTATCACTACAGTTCTCACGCTGTGTTACAGGGCTGTAACTGGCGCACCATCCTTTGTAGATGTTGTGTCTAGCTCATACAGCATAGACACAATGAGGTAACTAGGTGCACGCTAAACTAACGCAGACGGGCTTGAAGTTCTGGAACATGAGACTTATTAATGAATAAGAAGAAAAGTACGTAGATGTTACTTAACTTTTATTCTCTTGTTGGAATACATCTCTTGAATAGTAGTAAGCTATAAGCACTGATACAAATGGCGCCTTGCTAGGTAGTAGCTATGGACTAAGCTGAAGGCTATTCTATCTGTCTCTCGGCAAATGAGAGGAAGACTTCGTAGGTCTGGTCGCAAGCTATGTCGTCCGTACAACTGGGGGCGAGGTCTATTCCGTGTCTTGTGACCTGCCATGTGGTGGCGCTAGGTTTGCGATTACACAGTGGCGACACGCGGGTCCGACATGTACTACAGGACCGCGGCCGATTTAAGTTACCACCTAGCAAGTGTGGTGTCTAGCGGTGACACCACAGTAGATATGTTGGAGAATCTGCGTTGATGCGTTAATAAATCGTACAACTTCATTCAAGGTATAGTCATGCTTCTTTCTGCCATTCTCCCACATCCCCACGTCGCGTTCCTGCGTTGACTGCATACAATCGACTGGCACAGACATCACTTCACTGCAACATCCTACATCACCTAGTTCTACACCATCTTGCAAACTTCCCTTGTCTTCCTAAACCTCCATACAAGTTTCATGGAGGTATGTTCCGTCTATGCTACTAAATGAAAGGCCGTTTGTTTATTACCATACGCATTTCGTTTCTTTTGTTTGTGAAGCATCTTCAGTGGGCTGTAATACATGTTTCTCAAAAAATCTTCAAATGTATGTGAAATCTTGTGGGACTTAACTGCTAAGGTCATCAGTCCCTAAGCTTACACACTACTTAACCTAAATTATCCTAAGGACAAACACACATAAGCATGCCCGAGGGAGGACTCGAACCTCCGCCGGGACCAGCCGCACAGTCCAAATACGTGTTTCTCTTTTTACTTGTAAATAACATATTACGTAGTAGTTACAACACTACTATGTTGCATTTTGCCATGTTTTTCTTTTGTTTTTCAGGTTAGAAGCAACTTCTGTAGCACAAATTTCGTGAGGTGAAATTACCGTTCGCTGTTACTTAGATTTCCAGGGCTGTTAGCCCATGTGTGTGGACCAGAAGATGTGTTCATTAGTCCTCATGCTTCAACTGGCTGATTTCCAGCGTTTTTTCAACAACATTTGTTACAACATAACACTTATATCACTTGCACATCTGCCGGCCGCTGGTGGCCGAGCGGTTCTGGCGCTACAGTCTGGAACCGCGCGACCGCTACGGTCGCAGGTTCGAATCCTGCCTTGGGCATGGATGTGTGTGTTGTCCTTAGGTTAGTTAGGTTTAAGTAGTTCTAAGTTCTAGGGGACTTATGACCTCAGCAGTTGAGTCCCAAAGTGCTCAGAGCCATTTGAACCATTTTTTTTTTTGAACTTGCACATCTCATTTCGTGATCAACATTTATGTGTTTACAGTGAGTAGTGTTGCCAACTGTCACTGTATGTTTATCTTCCGTCTTTTGTTTTGTTGTGTGTGCGTGGTTTGATATTTTCATTTATTTTGCATCTGTGTGTGTGTGTGTGTGTGTGTGTGTGTGTGTGTGTGTGTGTTTGTCTGTCTGCATGAATGCATGTGTATTTTGTTCTGTGAAAATGTGTCGTTTGTGAGTCTGTGTGTGTCTGAGTGTGTGTGTGTGTGTGTGTGTGTGTGTGTGTGTCTGAGAGAGAGAGAGAGAGAGAGAGAGAAAGAGAGAGAGAGAGAGAGAGAGAGAGACAGTAGTGGGGAGAGGAAGATTCATTAATTATTTATTCTCCTTATGTTTCAGATTTCTGTTTGTTAAATTTTTAGTGGCTAACATGATTAGAGAGTTATTGTTTATATGGATTTGGTCATCAAGTACTTTCTTTGTCCTGGTGAGGACTCTTTGTGTGTAAAAGCTTTCTTGCATTGTAAGGAGTTTTTTATTGCCAAAACAGGAAACTCCTGTTCACACACACAACAGAAACAAAATACGAAAGGTGAACACACAGCGACAGTTGTCAACACTGCAAGCTGTAAACACGCACACGCTGGTCACAAAATGAAAAGTGCAAGTGATGTAATTGTTGTGCTGTAAAAAATGTGGGAGAATAAACGGCGGAAATCGGCCAACTGGAGCTTGGGGACTGATGAACACATCTGCAGGACCACTCACATGGGCTAACAGTACTGGAAATCGTAAGTAACACCGAATGATAATTCCACCTCACGAAATTTCTTGCTGCAAAAGTTGTTTCTAATTTGAAAAACAAAAGAAAAAGTGACAAAATGTAACACAGTAACACATTGTAACTACTACATAATACATTTATTACATGTATAAAAAGAAACATGTATTACAGGTCTGTGAAATGTTTCAAAAATAAAAGAAGGGAAACGCTTATAGCAATAAACAAACTGCTTTTCGTTTAACTGCATGGACGGGACATATCTTCATGAATTTTGAAGCAACTAAGAAATGACGGAAAATGGAAAAAATGACTTCATAAAATTTTCTCAGTTCAGCTGCAATTTCTAAAAAGTGGTATAGGTGATTTACAGTATGCTGATCAAGCCTACCCAGTGGAGACCCTTTCGTGGATCATCTTAGTGAACTGGTATGTAGTTCCTCCTACCTGTTCTCTGTGCAGCTGTCGTAGATGTTTTCCCTTAAAGCAGCTCTTGCAGCGCACTGGATGCTTCAGATGATGCATGCAGGTAGCCTGTGATTTTAACTGGTGTTGCAGGTAGCTAATTTAAGTCCTGGGAGACCATTACAATAGATTTATTTGCAAACGCCATAAAAAGTAACATTTTAGTATTACGAAACGATCCCTCTCAAAAAGTTAATAAAACCCGAGAGCATAGTTAATGCGATTTAGCCTGAAAAGCTTAGAAGGCGTCGCAATTTGTGAACATAAAAACTCGATTAAATGAAAACAAAACAAAAAAAATCTCTGCGGGCTATGGAGTTCACGCGAGCAAAGCAGCTGGCGTTAAACTAGTGTTTAGTAAAGTAAAATCGGCGATTCGCGCCGGAACACTAGTGGTTCTCTTACGCATTTACTGCCGAAAAAGTTCTGACCTCAAGACTCGGGTTCCTCTCCCCACTCTAATGACTCAACCATCGCGACATATGGTGCGGTAACTACCGCTATGGTAACCAGCTTCATACTTGCTGCCATCTTATTCTGCAGCCCTGCTTAATATAGCGAATTGACTTTGGCTGCCAAGTTCCAGTAAATGTAAAATTTGGAAAAATAAATTTCTTCAAAACAGGTGAAACCTCCCAATCTACAGCACTCTAAAGCGGCCATTGAGCTATTGCTGATGACCAGCGCAGGAATTAGTGTGGTGTTTCCTGCATTACGATTCTTTTTGGCTTGTTTCATTGCTGAAACTAAAAGTGCTTTTTGCAACTACCATTCTTCATTTGAACAAGATCTATGAAACCTTTAAAATTTTGTATCATTTAATTATTTTTACGTAGTTTCTCGTTTGTGATCTACAAAAAGCAAATACTGCACCGAGCTAGGTAGCATAGTGGTTGTAGCACATTGTACCCGCAGTCGAGGGGACGACGGTTCAGACTCCCGTCCGACCATCCAGGTATAGGTTTTCCGTGATTTTCCTATATCGCTTAAGGAAAATGCGAGGCTGGTTCAGTAGAAAGGGCAAAGCCGAGTTGGCTTCCTCATTCTTCCTTAATCGGAGCCTCTACTCTGTCTCTAATGACTTTGGTTCAAATGGCTCTGATCACTATGGGACTTAACATCTGTGGTCATCAGTCCCCTAGAACTTAGAACTACTTAAACCTAACTAACCTAAGGACATCACACAACACCCAGTCATCACGAGGCAGAGAAAATCCCTGACCCCTCCGGGAATCGAACCCGAGAACCAGGGCGTGAGAAGCGAGAACGCTACCGCACGACCACGAGATGCGGACTCTAATGACTTTGGCTGTCGACGGGGCGTTACACCGTAATCTTCCTCCTTGCCATAAATAATAGTGTTCGTGAAATTTTCGATCGATTCCGCCCAGTGCTATCCGCACGCCGTTTGGTTTCCCACCCAAATCGAAATGTTATTCTGTATATACTATATAAGCTGCTAGTGTTTCACAGAAATATCGTTTTCGTAACAAAAGGTGTTATCCAAAAGGAACCATTTCAATTTGAGATTTAAATTTCTTTTGTACTCAGAAACATTGCAATACAGGATAAATGATTAAAAGCTTTTATGGTTATATACTGTGCAAATTTCTGGGGTTCTAATAACTTTAATACGAAAACTATTCGGAAAGTAAGGTCCGATAGGCCGCGAAATGGAAACGACAGTGAAAATCAGATGTGTTGGGCAGTGTCTCTAGTACGCCTGTGAATCGCATTACGTCGTTGTCTTCAGTTCTGAGTTCGCAGTGACCACGTAAAGATACCTGGAACAATATTGTTTCCCGCCAAATTTGGCTGCCTTCTACAGGGTTCATCAGATTTCTTGTAATCCCACATAATGTACCTGTCATGCTTGTCCTTCTTCGTGAAAATTCTCGGCCTCGTTTTCGATGGGAAGTGTTTGTTCACCCATCATACAGCGCCGACTTGGCTCCCTCTGATGTTTATCTCCGCTTACATGAACCGCGGAAGACGACATTTTGACACAAACAGCAGACCAGCGTACAGAAGTGGCGGAAAGCACAAGTGACTGTCTACTCTGACGATTGTATTGGAAAGTTGGTACAACGCTACTATGAATGTGTAAATCGGAGCAGTGACTATGCAGAAAAGTAGCTGGAAGGTGTAGAAAGATGTTGCAGATAAAACATTATTGATATTTACTGTGGTTTCCATTCCGCGACCGACCAGACCTCACCTTCCTAATAGCCATCGTAGTAAGTAGAGGAGGTTAATGTTTCTTTCTAGAGCCGTAACTGTCGATATTATTATGTAAATAGTGTTTGATTACTTACGACGAATGTAATTAGCGAATATTCTCTCTCTCTCTCTCTCTCTCTCTCTCTCTCTCTTTCTCTGTGTGTGTTTGTGTGCGTGAGTGTGTGTGGGTATGTGTCTGCGTGTTACGGTTGCAGTTTTAGAGTATTTTCGTCCTTGAAGAGCATGAACAACACACTGAGACTGTTGAAATAAACATCACGGTTTATTTTCGCAACAACCTGCATGAGTGGGTTTCAAGTGATGGTAGGAAGGACACCATCAAAACATTGCTGAACTACCTCGTATCTGAACTACGCTCTCCACACACACTTATGCAAAAAATATACATCCCTCTATCATGAGTTACCTCAGTACAAATTATTTTATTTTACTTTTTCAGAACCTCTTCTACATCGCTAGGCAGCTACGGTACGGGAAAAGCGCTAACGATTTGTTAGAGCACAGTCGGTTTTGAGTCCTGGAAAATTTATCATCGTTAATTGCACGATAGGAAAAAATCTTTGCAATGGCTCAAATGGCTCTGAGCACTATGGGACTCAACTGCTGAGGTCATTAGTCCCCTAGAACTTAGAACTAGTTAAACCTAACTAACCTAAGGACATCACAAACATCCATGGCCGAGGCAGGATTCGAACCTGCGACCGTAGCGGTCTTGCGGTTCCAGACTAATCTTTGCAATGCTGAAAGCATGGCTGAAGGGTATTCAAACGATAGACCTTGTACGGAAACTGCCTAGTCTGGTCTAGCGCCAAGTGACCCCTTCCAATAGCTAACCGACGCAAGGAAATTGGCAGCATAACGGAACATAACTGGAATCAGATCTCAGATCTGTTTGGCGCTCGAAAGTTCAAAGCGCTCGAAATTCTGTGCAAATCAGAAATGACCATTACTTTAAGAAATATCAGCCACGTTTTTACGTTTTATTTGTTTATGCATATAAATACAGTCAGTTAAATTAAATTAATAAGAAGTCACCATTTACAAAGTTTAAACGATAACCGGAGAGCTAGGCTTGATACAGGGCAGAGCAATTTCACCTCGTCCCAGAGTTATAAAACTGTTTCAATCGTCCGATATTCGGCCACTTCGTGACGGACCGAGCTGGAGAAAGGAGGGAGGAAGGACAGATGTGGCTTATCGCCACATCTGGAAAATGTATGCTGTTGGTGAGAGCTGTATCAGGCAAGTTGAATTAACTGTTGAAAACATTATAAATATATCTGCCTCTAGCACAGTGATGCATACTAAGCTTACGAGTACACTTTCTGGGAGGTGTATCGAGCTGTGAGCTTCCACTTCGCCTGATTATAGTGCCGGTAGGCACCTATCACACCCTAAAATTGTAGGTGCCAATGCAGCCTCGTTTTTTAAATATTGCCTGTTAGTTTGGGCAGTTGTTTATATAGAGAAAAGTTTCACTAATATGGCGTGTGAGCGAGTAGTCGAGTGGCAAGCGAACGAGTCTCCAGTCCAGGCGACCCTGGTTCGAAAACCGTCTATGCTACTTTTGTTTTCACGAGGCTAGATCCATCGCAAATAAAAGTATTCCATAACGTCAATGCAGTGGCATTTCCTGCGGACTTGAGAAAATAGATGCGGTTCCGACGAAAATGAATGTGCATTCGTACAATGTTCGTGTTGTCGAAAGTACAAATGTTTTGATTGTTTTTATAACAAGTATCATCCGTTGGAATTACTCGTCAAAATATTGGAAACATCGATTAACTTTCCATTAAATGAAACATATTTTTAATCCCTCATTCGTTGGTTTTTTTTTAAATGTTCCCTACCTCAACGGAACAAAATAAAAAATACAATGAAAACAAATTGAACAATAATAAAATATTTCAAGAAGTTACGGTTAATTTCCTGTTAAAATAAAAAAACGCAAAATATTGAAACAAAATGTGACACTGAATTTGTAGTTTTGATTTATAGAGGCTTGTAATTCGTTTTAATCAGTTCCTTGCGGAATGTTCATGATTAATTATAAATTAAAACAGACATTTGAAAAAAAAAGGAAACAAAAGAAGCATAGACGGGTCTCGAACCATGGTCGCCTGGACGGGAGTCTAGCTCGCTTGCCACTTTTTTTTCGTTGTTGATCGTTGTTTGGTAGTTGCGGACGTCACATGACATCCTGTCAAGGTCGTTTGTTGATCCTTTCACTCAGTTTTTTATTACAGAGGTCAACCAGCTCTCTGACCGAACACTATAAGCAGGCGAAGTGGGAGGTCATAGCTCGATGCACCTCCGAGAAGGTCCCCTCGTTAGAGCTGTAGATATTACTATTATTTCGTGACACGTTAAGCCAGCACTACTAGTCGACCTCTTGGGTCGACAGAATGAACTACTGATCATAAGCACGCATTTCAGTCGTAATTATAGCATCAAGCCCAACCTTGTTAATGTTGTAAGCGTAGGCTTCCGCGGCCGTTGTCTTCTTCAATAAAATTCTTCAGGGTATCAGACCGCATCGTCATAATTTAACGTAAGGCCCTGATGAAGGCTAGCTGCAACGCTGGCCGAAACGTTGGCGCAATTTAAATTATGACGATGCGGTGTGATACCCTGAAGAATTTTACTTGTTAATGTTGTTTTAAGACATTTCCAGGCTAAGTCTGGTGGCAACTCCCGAGTGCTATGATAAGCTAACGTGTTTAGTTTCACAGATAATCCTAGTGCGAAGGACTTGCGTGTCCCTAACCTGCTCGAGCTAAGCAACCGATGGAAGGGGACCTATTGTTTAACGTGGAATCTGAATCACGTGTTGTTTCTGGCGGTGCCTCACATCATTTGGAGTGCAGTCAACTTTAAAACGGCGACTGAAAAATCCGAAATCTGGCCGACTTACGATTCCTCAGCTTTTCGGTTTTAATGCAAACTCTTTGCACCCTGCAAACTCTTTGCACCCTGCCCTGAATGTCCAGTATAAATAGTCAACCTATAGCTTCTGATGAGTGCGTTTTCTAGCATCAAAATATGTAACATATCTGGCCGTAACTTTTGATTGGATTGACATAAATTTCTTATACCGCCAAGGGACCGTTGACTTTGGTACTTGACATGAATTTCGACTTGAACCGATATCCAATTCTGAGAACAAGGGATCATAATAGGCGAACAAACAAACACACAGATAGGCAGACGGAGAGATGGACAGCAAAGTAATCCTATACGGATACCGTTTCTTCCGATTGAGATGCGGAATCCTAAAAAAACACAGCCACAAAAAAAGACTGCAGTCAAGTACGAAACTTTTCAAGTCTCCCCTTAAAATGAAGAAACTAGCAGCCACTACATTCCTGACAGCCCGATGCTTTCTGATTATAAATGCGTCCGTAATTTCAGACACTTTCTGTTTGCTTTGTGACTGGTTAGATCATCTTGGTTATAAATGCAGGTTTCGTCAGCTGTAACAATTATTTTCTTCAGCGATATCCACCATGGACTTTTTTAAAACATTTCCTCGCAGCATGTGGTACTATATGCCTCTACACTGCAAGGAGACCGATGCCCAAGAAGAAAAGACGAGCCTCTGTTCAAAGATATATCACAGTATAATGTAAACCCGCACGAGTAGGGAAGCTCAAGGCTTCTTCCAAATGGTATAATGTCGTACCTGGACGTTTTCCGTACATGTGACTGGTCTGAAAGGCAAAATTCGGAATTATGGTCCTCTAGAATGGATTTATCTTTAATCACAGTAGAACAGCATCGCAAAACTAACCGACATGGTTCCTGCGACTATTGTTATATCGATCCACTAGCTGATCGATAGTTGTGGTAATACGGTTGACGAAGCGCTTGTGTTTAGCGCAGTGCAGGCGTAACAGAAAAAGCAAGTTTTATTAGTAACACAGATAAACAAATAAAATTCGTATAGTATTATTGAGTTAATAACATCTTCATACTAACGGCATGCACTAAACATTTGCTTCATTATGAGGGAATGCTGACTCAGTTTTTCAGACAAGGCAATGGGAAAGCGTGAAGAAAGCAATACGAAGACAATTTCGGCGTGGTCCTGATGTTAGATAAAACGAGTGTATGCAGTGTCAGAAATTTTATGTGATGTGCACAACTCACCAAAAGTTAAGTTTTTAGCGTTTATTACTTTGTAACAGTTTAAGTGTATTGCAGTGCTTTTAGGTTAACTGTAAGAGTGATAAATGTGGAAGTTTCCATACGTTAACTGGTATAGGTGAAACACATCAGAACTGTTCAGAGCTGTTGGCTGGTATTACATTGGGGACACTGCAGAAGGGAAGCTAAAAAAAAAGTGTGAGCTGAGACTATTCCATGGAGCTTTAGATTATGTTGCTGAGACAAAAAATCGGCCGGCACTTATGTGGAAACTTAGCATATCACAATTTTGATTCCAGAAAGGTTGTTCGACTGAGAACACTATTTACAAATGTTCACTATCAAATAGTAGAAGCGTTAAATAGTAATATGTCGCCAGCTGGTATTTTTTGTGTTCTTTACAAGTTTGATTGCGCAGATGATGAGACACTCTTAGAAAAACTCAACTTTTATAGAATTGATGGCTTTACGCACAGCTGGTTTGAATCACACATGACGAATAAAATGCAAAATGATGTGCAAAATAATTCATACAATGCAGGAAAAGGTAAAATAATTTTACTGACTGGGGCAAAAATCAGAACGGGAATCCTACAGGGCAAATTTTTTGGTCCACGCCTGTTCCATATATACAGGGTGAGTCACTAACTATTGCCACGTAGAATAGCTCCGAAAGTATGACAGTAGCCGAAAAGTTTGTGGGACAAAAGTTGCATGGAACCACCAGTTAACGTATGGAAACTTCGACATTTATCACTCTTATAGTTAACCTAAAAGCACTGCAATACACTTAAACAGGGTTTTTTGTTGCTAGAAGGGGTCGCGTCAGAGATATGAAGGCCAACTTCTTCTTCTTTTTTTTTTTTTTTAATGAGGCGCTGTAGTTTGGTATTTATTCTCTGATAGCGGCTATCGAGACGATTCCAATGAGTATAACAGTGAGGTCTTTGAAGGTCATCGAAGGTCAAAAAGGTGGCATGAACGTCCATTTACAGAAGGTGTTCGAAGTGATGACCATGCAGGGCTGCAGTCTTCTTATCATGGACTGAGCGGTATTCATTATCACTGCGGCACTTATCGAAGCATATGCTCTGAGAATTCTCTCTCGTATACCGTGCAAATAGTAAATATTCACCGAATACGGCGTATCCATCTAACGTGCCATTAACATGTGAACACCATTCGACAGTTTCGCAATACAATACACATCGGAACGGTAACACTAGTATCGTCGAATCAAGCGAATGTCAATTATGTATTCCTTCGAAGGACAAGTCGATATGCTTCTCATTTACGGAGAATGCCAACGAAATTCAGTGAGAGCTACAGACTTATACGCTAAAAGGTATCCTCAAGGTACTCACCCTACACGTCGCACATTTAAATATGTGTATGATAAATTGAGAATAACTTGATCTTTAACACATCGGAAACATATCCGGCAAAGGAAAGTTACTAACGAGGAAACGGAAATTGGTACTACTGCCACTGTGGTTCGAGATACTTGTTAGTTCGCGTCAAACCGCAAGGGAATCTGGCATGAGCCAAAGTAGTGTTGTTCGTGTTCTGCATCGCCATAAATATCATCCTTACCGTATCAGCCTCCACCAAGAATTAACTGATACGGATTTTATGCGTCTCATTGAAATCCGCTGATGGGCTCAACTTCACATAATTTGATTTTATTTACTGACGAGGCTACGTTCACGAACCATGGAAATGTTAATTTGCATAACATGCATTACTGGGCAACTGAAAATCCATGTTGGCTGCGGCGAGATGCACACCAAAAACCGTCGTCGGTGAATGTATTGTGTGGGATTCTGGAGGACAGAGTTATACGCCCTTATTTCTTCGAAGGAAATCTTAATGGTAGAAAGTACAACACATTCCTGCAACAAACATTAGGTCTTATTGGAAGAAATACCTTTAGGAACAAGGAACAGAATGTGGTATTAACACGGTAGGTGTCCGGCACATTTTTCGCTGATGGCTAGAAATGAGTTGCAGAGACGATATCATATCGTTGGAACGAACGCCAAGGAGATGTGTCGTGGCCGGCTCGTTCGCCAGACATGACGCCTCTAGATTTTTTTCTTGTGGGGATTCGTAAAAGGCATTGTCTCTAAAGACGTTCCAACTACACCTGAAGATATGAGAGAGAAAATTGTCAGAGCATGTGCATCGATAAGTGCCGATGTGATAAGGAGTACCACTCAAACCATGATAAGAAGATTGCAGCACTGCGTTGATACCAATGGTCACGACTTGGAACACCTTCTGTAAATGGACGTACCTGCTACCTTTGTGACCTTCAAGGACCTTACTTTTACACATAGTTGGATTCGTCTCGATAGCCGCTATCAGAAAATACGTACCAAACTATAGCATCGCATTTAAAAAAAAAAGTTGACCCCATCTAGCAACAAAAAACCAACGTCATATTATGGCCCCCGTGGTCCCATGAAACTTTTGTCCCACAAATCTTTCAGCTCCTATCATACTTTCAGAGTTATTCTAGGTGGCAATAGTTAGTGAGTCACTCCGTATATGTGACTGACGTTCTTCTTAACATTTAACAAGCACAATCCATACTTTTTGTAGACGATAGTAGTTTTGCAGTAAATCCTATTAGGGAAAAAGCAACAGAAGATTTGGTAAATGATATTTTCCAGGGAATTAGCTAGTGGTTATTTGAAAATGGATTTTCCCTAAGGTTTGTAACAAAAGAAAAGAAAAAGAGAAACGCAGTACGTACAGTTCTATACAACAAATAGTCATACCAATAATTGATGTAGCGAATGAGGAATAGTCAGTAATCAGGGTAGAATGCTCCAAATTTTTGGATGTACACATTGATGAAAACTTGAACTGGAAGAGGCATATTACTGAGCCTCTCAAACAAGTTCAGATACTTTTGCTCTTCGCATGATTGCTAATCTTGGAAACAAACGTGTCGACCTCCTGACATATTTTACATATTTACAGACAATAATGTCGTACGGAACAATTTTCTGGAGCAACTCATCACTTAGAGAGAAAGTGTTGATTACACAAATGCGAGCAGTAAGAATAATATGTGGTGTTTATCCATGGAAGTCATATAGGTACCTCTTCAAGGAGATAGGCATTTTAACCGCATCGTCACAACACATACTCGCTAATCAGTTTCGTCATTAATACTCTATCACAATTTGAGAGCAACAGTGACGTACGTAACGACAACAGTAGTGGGAAAAATGAACTTTGTCACCAATTGTTAAAACTTTCAGTGGCTCAGGGAGGAGTACAATATGTAGCAACAGAAATTTTTGATCGTTTGCCCAATACCATAAAAAGTCTAACAGGTAGAGAAATGAGTTGTAAATCTCATATAACATCATTTCTCCGGGGCAACTCCTTCTGTTCCACTGACGAATTTCTACCTAAAAACTGGTATCCAACAAAGAAATTAAGTGTAGTTAAACGAGTAGGGCTAAAAATAATGATGTGTTCATTAATGTTAACACTAAACATGTACATATATGCTGCAAACTGATCTGTACCGCATCATTTCGATAGAATAATTTTTCAAATTGTCTATGGAACATGTAGCAAACAAACTATCTATCTATGGATAAATACGAGTATAGTAACGTGGATTTGGGCATTGCCAGCTGTTTTCAAGAATGTATGCATAGGATGGTTAAAAATAAGTCTTCTAAATTCTTTCATGGCAACATAATAGTACAAAACTGAAAAAAAGTCTCATAAATATATGTCTGGAAACAAATACTTGTTGAGATAAGGGACTTTCTGTCTAAAAGTAGGGAAGAATATGAAACACTTTTTTTTAAATGTTATTTATAAAAGAGAGTTCAGCACAATGCGTGAATCCTTGTGAGACTAATCTCATTAGTAATTTAACATTTACCTATAAAAATTTGTTAATAATTCTTAATTGCAGTTTATCGTTCACGTTAAAATCTTCCGGGTGTCTGCAACGTCATCTCATAAAATATTTAAAATTCTAAAACAGTAGGGTGCATCAAAAGATAACGTACGATTACACGATATCATATCTTGTAGATGAAACCTGGTAGGAATTTTAACTGAGGCGTCGAAATTACAAATTTACTTTGACGGCAGTTACACTGCTGTGCAAAAAGCATAAGGGCAAAAGTTGGTCACTGGCAAGTAACATAGTTCGATTAAACTTGGACCACACATAAAATAATTGTTACGGTATGGTACAGAAGCTAACTGAAAGAAATGCGCAATGAGACGAACAGAAATGACTCTTTTAAAATGGTTCAAATGGTTCCGGGCACTATGAAACTTAACATCTGAAGTCATCAGTCCCCTAGACTTAGAACTACGTAAACAAAAAAATGGTTCAAATGGCTCTGAGCACTATGGGACTTAACATCTATGGTCATCAGTCCCCTAGAACTTAGAACTACTTAAACCTAACTAACCTAAGGACCACACACAACACCCAGTCATCACGAGGCAGACAAAATCCCTGACCCCGCCGGGAATCGAACCCGGGAACCCGGACGCGGGAAGCGAGAACGCTACCGCACGACCACGAGCTGTGGACAACTACGTAAACATAACTAACCTAAGGACATCACACACATCCATGCCCGAGGCAGGATTCGAACCTGCGACCGTAGCAGCAGCGCGGTTCCGGCCTGAAGCGCCTAGAACCGCTCGGTCACAGTGGCCGGCTGACCCTTTTATTGGAAGAAAATAAGTACACTGAAGCCACCGCAATTTTTGATGTTTCCCACGACATTTCCTAGGGGTTCTCCGGAAATGACCTTTAGATCTGTCGATTTTGTTCCGCTATGAGCGACGTATTGAGTTTTGTCTGCAAGGAAATCTTGAATTCAGACGCAAATCTGGTCCAATACTCGGTAAGCTCGTACTTTTTTCACTAAACGGAAGAGTGGGACGCTGTCAAATGGCTTCCTAAAGTCAAGGAACACGGCGTCAACCTGAGGATCGTTACCTACAGCGCTATGGATCTGATGGAAGCACACATCTCTGTTTGTGGAATCCACGTCGATTTTTTATAGAGGAAATTTTTCTCCAAACACTTGATAATTCTTGAGCGTAAAACATGTTCCTTAATTGTACAACAGATTGACGTCCTAGACCTATAATTATGAGCATGTGTCCTACGACCCTTCTTGAAAACTTGAATGACCTGCGCTTTTCTTCGCTCGCTAGGTACCCTTCGTTGCTCCAGCAATCTACGATAAATTGCTGCTAGAAGAAGAGCAAGTTCTTTGCATAATCTTTGTAGTATATTATTGATATCTCATCTAATCCTGAGGCCTTTCCACTACTAAGCGATGGTAGTTGCTTTCCGGTCCACGATCGGTTATCTTAACATCTGCCATTTCAGCGTTCGTACGATGACCGTAATGAGGGACCCTATTGTGATTTTCCGCGCAAAACAATTTCAGAAGACCGAATTTAGTATTTCGGCCTTCTCTGTGTTATTTACCGTTTCGATGCCAGTATGGCCACTGAATGCTTACTGATTTTACGTAAGACCAAAAAATCTTAGGGTTTCTACTTAGAGTTACAAAATTTTACTTTTGAAGTCACTGAGCGCAGTCCTCTTTGCTCTCTTTACTCTCATTTCCGCTCCATTGTTTTTCTGCCAGGTTTTGACCTATTTTGAATCTGTGATGAAATTCTCTCTGTTTACGTTGCTGTTTTCTAACACCGATATTAAACCACGGTGGGTAAGACATTAATCGTAACGTACTTGTCTAAGGCATCTTTTGACTTTTTATTTGTGCTCCACGTCTTTGTCCTCCGCATTGAGTATTTGCTGCTGACTTTTCTGCAAGTTCTCTCTGAAGCGCTCTACCACTATAGCTCCTGACCCAGGCGGTCTATAAATGAATCCGACTGACATTTTTGACCAAACCTCTATGCTTAATAAAATTAGTCTAATCTTATCTTCACGATCCCCACGGAAGCGATGTGTAGGAACTGAGGAATATCTGTAGGTTCTTCACATACCAATGGTTCTTGAAATTTTGTGCGAAGGCTTTCAGGGGAAAATTCAGGTTTTTAAAAATTAGCATGACGCTCTCCGATGAGTCAGAAATACCTGTTACTATTCGTACCGACCTTCTTTGTATATCCATAACATCCACTACATCATCCCAGGGGACGACGCACAATACATACGTGCTCACCCTCGTAGCCATGACAACCAGATCTGGAGAAGTTAACACCAATTGAAAATTGTCCTACAAAAGAGTATGTAATCAGCGAACCGTATCCATTATTCACATACAGTAGACAGAGTATATAGTCCTAAGCACACTTACAGCCATAAATAGGGAAGAGGTGTTTTCTCCATAGATATTTATTACAAATTCAAGCGCGTAGGTGTAACAATGGTCAAAATTTGAAAAAAAAACCACACGAAATACGAAAACTATCTCAAATGAGCACAAATAATCATCAGTAGAAATATGACATGACAAGGTCAAGGAATTTCTTAATTATAATTGTCATCATTGTTTAAAAGGTATATCTGAATGTCTGAAATAACGAACTACTATGTCCCCTCTCGATTTCATTACATCCTAATAATTGTGTGCGAACAACAGAGCTACATCTACTTTTGAGTGCACGAGTTCTTCATTAGTGTGTCTAGTAACAGTTAGTGACACGGCCATTATGGCGTTACACAGGACAGTAGCAGTACTATCATTACCTTTGGCATGGGCACTTACACGCATCTACATTCGTGACACACCACTTATGAATCGACATGGCCGCTGTATTTTGCTTCCAGGCATGGGAAGTTCACCGAGCGAAAGTCAAGGATGTCAAGGTACCGGTCATGCTTGAAGGCGGAAATCGTTTTCTGAAGGCGATCCAGTTTCTCGTCCGCTGAAGCACACGTACACCAGCCTTTAGCTCTGAGCCGATCGACGTCATAAACGGCTTCAAATACGTCGTTAAGTCCACAAGAATAATCTGCAAGCCTCCTTCACTTCATATCATTTCTTTTTCAGGTCTGAAAACGCTGAAAAACAATCGGTTTACTTATGTTCTTCAATATGCAATGTGAACCCTCTTGCCTCATTTCACGGGAACGAATTCGGTCTTCTGGTTTCATAAAATTTACAATTTGTCATGGAAAGATGCCTATTATGTAAAATATAGCACCATAGCGAAGCAGATACGGGTTTCCACAGCACTTCTATCCGTATGTGAGTATCCAGCGTGTTTTCCAGTTACATACGTCATCACTACGTGACGTGTTTGCACCTGACGTATGGTTCCACTGTCTAATAAGCATAGTTCATAAAGAACTGTAAGACAGAAGTTGTTGACTGGAAAATAGATAAAAAGCTACAAAAAACTGTGATGCTTGCTGTAAGGGAGAGAACCACACCGCGAGACAAAAACGGTAGGGAACGCACCTCAATCCTGTGAGATGGAACTTTTCCCGTATTCAAGTTGTCAGCAGGGCAGTCCAATGATCAACCCAGGAACCTGACGAAGACAGGAAATTCCGAGCAATCGAGAAAGCAGAATTTCAACCGATCATTTGCCGGTGTGAGTTGAAGAAGATGGTCGATAGAAAATGGTAGCCGTCACTGTAATTGTACCTGCTGTATTATGGTCTGGTCTGAGGCTGATGTTGACTAGTAAAATGTATTGTGATCAACCACGCTTGTTTCTCAAAGAAAATTTCCTCTATAGGAATCAACAGGGAATCCGGGAAGCAATAAATGTAGGCGCCCAGGTTGACGCTGTGGTACTTGACTTCCACCTATCGAATAAAATATGAGCGTACGGAATATCAGACCAGTTGTGTGATCGGATTATAGAGTTTCTGGCGAAAGAGATCACAGCATATCACGCTCAACGCAGAGAAATGTTCAGACGTAAAAGTAGCTTCGGACGTACCCCATGAGCGTGTTACTGGACCATTACTCTTCGCAATATATGTTACTGCCCTACCGTATGAATTCGGAAGTTCCATGGGGCTATTCTTCAATGATGCTGTTCTATATGGAGAAATCGCAAGACAGGAAAATTGTAGCGAAATGCAAGAACACCTGCAGAGGTTCGCACTTGTTGCAGGAATTGTCAGTAGACCCTCAACATAAATAAATGTAACGTAATGTAAACAGGCAGGAAGCCCCATTATCATCATACGATTTCAGAACAATCAAATGGCTCAAATGGCTCTGAGCACTATGGGACTTAACATCTGAGGTCATCAGTCACCCAAAAACTTAGAACTACTTAAACCTAACTAACCTAAGGACATCACACACATCCATGCCCGAGGCAGGATTCGAACCTGCGACCGTAGCGGTCGCGTGGTTCCAGACTGAAGGCCTAGAACCGCTCGGCCACACCGCTCTTGATACGTATACTTGGAGGTATTAATAAACCTAAAGACATAACTCTCCTAATAGCTCTAATTGCTAGTCTGTAAATCAAGTAAATACTGTTTTAATATTGTTCAGTACACCCTCCTCAGTCACCAATTAAAATATCTGCACTAATACCCCTAAAACTCCTGTACATGTCAAGCATTGTTTTTTGGGTCATCAGTCTTCTGACTGGTTTGATGCGGCCCGCCACGAATTGCTCTCCTGTGTCAAACTCTTCGTCTCAGAGTAGCACTTGCAACATACATCCTCAATTATTTGCTGGATGTATTCCAATCTCTTATTGTACAGTTTTTGCCCTCTACTGCACCCTCTAGTACCATGAAAGTCATTCCCTGATGTCTCAACAGATGTCCTATCTTCCTGTCCTCTTTTCTTATCAATGATTTCCACATATTCCTTTCCTCTCTGATTCTGCACAGAACCTCCTCACTCCGTACCTTATCAGTCAACCTAATTTTCAAAAAAATTGCTCTGAGCACTATCGGACTTAACATCTGCGGTCATCAGTCCCCTAGAACTTAGAACTACTTAAACCTAACTAACTTAAAGCCATCACACACAACCATGCACAAGGCAGGATTCGAACCTCCCACCGTAGTGGTCACGTGGTTCCAGACTGAAGCGCCTAGAACCGCTCGGCCACTTCGGCTGGCACGTGATTTTCAACATTCGTCTGTAGCACCACGTCTCAAACGCTTTGATTCTCTTCTGTTCCGGTTTTCCCACAGTCCATTTTTACCTAACATACAATGCTGTACTCCAGACGCTAATTCCCAGAAATTTCTCCTTCAAATTAAGGCCTGTATTTGATACTAGTAGACTTATTTTGGCCAGGAATGCCCTTATTGCCATTGCTAGTCTGCTTCTGATTTCCTCATTACTCCATCCGAATTTCATCAGTTATTTTACTGCCAAAGTAGCAGAATTCCTTAACTTCATCTACTTCTGAGCGTCAATACTGATGTTAAGCTTCTCGTTATTCCCATTTCTGCTACTTCTCATTACTTTCGTCTCTCTTCGATTTATTGTCTATCCAAATTCTGTATTCGTTAGATAGTTCATTCCATTCAGCAGATCATGTAATTCTTCTTCACTTTCACTCAGAATAGCAATGTCATCAGTGAATAGTACCATTCTTATCCTTTCACCTTGAATTTTGATTCCACTCCTAAACTTTCCTTTTATTTCCATCATTGCTCCCTCGATGTACAGATTGACCAGTAGGGGCGAAAGACTACATCCCTGATTTACACCCAGTTTAATACGAGCACTTCGTTATTGGTCGTCCACTTTTATTATTCCCTATCGGCTCTTTTGCATATTGTATCTTACCCGTCTCTCCCTATAGCTTCTCTCTCCCTACGGATCACCCCTATTTTTCTCATAATTTCGATTAATATTAATGGTTCAAATGGCTCTGAGCACTATGGGACTTAACTTCTAAGGTCATCAGTCCCCTAGAACTTAGAACTACTTAAACCTAACTAACCTAACGACAACACACACATCCATGCCCGAGGCAGGATTCGAACCTACGACCGTAGCGGTCACGCGGTTCCAGACTGTAGCGCCTAGAACCGCACGGCCATCCAGGCCGGCAATTTCGATTAACCTGCACCGTTTTACATTGTCGAACGTTTTTTCCAGGTCGAAAAATCCTATGAACATGTCTTGATTTTTCTATCATCTAGCTTCCATCATCAACCGCAAATTCAGAATTGCCTCTCCGGTGCCTTTGTCTTTTCTACAACCAAACTGATCATCATGTAGCACATCCTCAATTTCCTCAATTTTCTTTTCCATCCTTCTGTACGTTATTCCTTTCAGCTACATGGATGCATGAGCTGTTAAGCTGATTGTGTGAGAATTCTCGCAGTTTTCAGCTCTCGCAGTCTTTGGAACTGTATGGATGATATTTTCCGAAAGTCAGATGGTATGTCGTCAAACTCATACATTCTATACACCGACGTTAATAGCCGTTTTCTTGCCTCCTTCCCTAATGATTTTAGAAATTCTGATGGAATATAATCTACCCCTTCTGCCTTATTTGATCTTAAAAAATGGTTCAAATGGCTCTGAGCACTATGGGACTTAACATCTGAGGTCATCAGTCC
The DNA here is from genome assembly GCF_023898315.1 of Schistocerca nitens. Classification (NCBI taxonomy): domain Eukaryota; kingdom Metazoa; phylum Arthropoda; class Insecta; order Orthoptera; family Acrididae; genus Schistocerca; species Schistocerca nitens. The sequence goes on from NC_064620.1 coordinate 409,947,964, forward strand.
CCTAGAACTTAGAACTACTTAAACCTAACTAACCTAAGGATATCACACACGTCCATGCCTGAGGCAGGATTCGAACCTGCGACCGTAGCGGTCGCGCGGTTCCGGACTGAAGCGCCTAGAACCGCTAGGCCACAGCGGCCGGTTATATTTGATCTTAAGTACTCCAAGCTATTTCAAATTCTGTTTCTAATACTGGATACCCTACCTCTTTTAAATCGACTCATGTTTCTTCCTCTATCACATCAGACAGATCTTCCCCCTCATCGAGGCTTTCAGTGTATTCTTTCCATCTATCCGCTCTCTCCTCTGCATTTAACAATGGAATTCCCATTGCACTCTTAATGTTACCACCCTTGCTTTTAATGTCATCGAAGGTTGTTTTGACTTCCCTGTATGCTGAGTCTGTCCTTCTGACAATCATTTCTTTTTCGATTTCTTCACATTTTTCATGCAGTCATTCGTCTTAGCTTCCCTGCACTTCCTATTTATTTCATTCCTCAGCGACTTGTATATCTATTCCTGAGTCTCCTACATCATTTCTGTACTTCCTCCTTTCTTCGATCAAGTGTGGTATCTCCTCTGTTACTCACGGTTTCTTCGCAGTTACCTTCTTTGTCCCTATGTTTTTCTTTCCAACTTGTGTGATGGGCCTTTTTAACTGTATCCATTCCTCTTCAACTATACTACCAACTGAGCTATTCCTTATTGCTGTATCTATAGCCTAAGAGAACATCAACCGTATCTCGTCATTCCTTAGTACTTCCGTATCCCACTTCTTTGCGTATTGATTCTTCCTGACTAATGTCTTGAACTTCAGCCTACTCTTCATCACTACTATATTGTGATCTGAGTCTATATCTGCTCCTGGGTGCGCCTTACAGTCCAGTATCTGATTTCGGAATCTCTGTCTGACCATGATATAAACTAATTGAAATCTTCCCGTATCTCCCAGCCTTTTCCAAGTATACCTCCTCCTCTTGTGATTCTTGAACAGGGTATTCGCTATTACTAGCTGAAGCTTGTTACAGAACTCAATTAGTCTTTCTCCTCTTTCATTCCTTGTCCCAAGCCCATATTCTCCTGTAACCTTTTCTTCTACTCCTTCCCCTACAACTGCATTCTAGTCCTCCACGACTGTTAGATTTCATCTCCCTTTACGTACTGTTATCCTTTCAATATCCTCATATACTTTCTCTATCTCTTCGTCTTCAACTTTCGACGTCGGCATGTGTACCTGACTATTGTTGTCGTTGTGTCGTTGTTGGTTTGCTATAGATTCTGATATGAACAACCCAGTCACCGAGCCATTCATAGTAACACACTCTCTGCCCTACCTTACTGTTCATAACGAATCCTATCCCGATATACCAGTATCTGTTGCAGTTGATAGGACCCTATATTCATCTGGCCATAGACCCTTCTCTTCTTTCCATTTCGCTTCACTGACTCCTACTATACCTAGATTGAGCCTTTGCATTTCCCTTTTCAGATTTTCTAGTTTCCCTACCACGTTCAAGCTTCTAACATTCCACGCCCCGACTCGTCGAACGTTATTCTTTCATGGATTGTTCTGTCTTTTCCTCATGGTCACCTTCCCTTGGCAGTCCCCTCCCGGAGATCCGAATGGGGGACTATTCCGGCATCTTTTGCCAATGGAGAGATCATCATGACACTTTTCCAATTACAGGCCACATGTCCTGTTGATGCACGTTATGTGTCTTTAATGTAGTGGTTTGTATTGCCTTCTGCATCCTCATGCCGTTGATCACAGGTGATTCTTCTGCCTTTAGGGGTAGTTTCGCACCTCTGGGACAAGACAGTGCCCTGACCCTGTGTACGCTCGTCCACCGTCTTGACAAGGCCGTTGGCAGAATGAGGGTGACTTATTATGCCTGAAGTCTTCGGGTGCGAATGCTGATTATTAATCAAAATTTAAGCAGTGGTGGGCTCCGAATCCGGGACAGAGGACCTCTTGATCACTAATCAAAGACGCCACCCGTGTACTATGGTGTGAAACTTATATCAGACACGGAAGGTATGTTTTCGTGGCCAATGTTCGTCTCATGAAAATCCTCCTAGTAGTACTGCTTTATAGTCATATAACATTATTAAAGCGCTGAAGTGCAGGGTGTTTCAAATAGATTGGTCTGATTTCACAACTCTACACCTTCCTTATGAAGGAAAATAGGAACTTGGTGTGCATTTTAACTTACAGGTAGGACTTGTCGTTGTAGTTGTTGTCGTTGTTGTGGTCCTCAGCCCAAAGATTGGTTTCATGCCGCTGTCCATGGTAATCTGTCTTAGACAAGACTCTCCATCTCTGTCTTACTGTAACATACATTCATAGGAAGCTGTACTCTATAATGAAGCTTTAGTCTCTCTCTACAGTTTTTTCTTCCTATCCTGTATCAACTAACAAACTCTTGATGTCTCAGGATGCGTCCTCGTATAGAACTACAAAGTTACTATTTTCAAAAGAAACGTCCGACGTGCAGTTAGAGGCGCCATGTCACTGATTGCGCGGCTCCTACCGCTGGAGGTTCGAGTCCTTCCTCGGGCATGGGTGTGTGTGTTGTTCTTAGCGTAAGTTAGGTTAAGTAGTGTGTAAGTCTAGGGACCGATGACATCAGCAGTTTGGTCCCTTAGGAATTCACACACATTCGAACATTTGAAACATCCGATTTTAAGAAGCTTTATCTTTTACAAGCATGCCTCTCTACATTGGGCAATTTCCTACTATTACGTTTAGGACTAAAGTTTTTGCTTACCTTTTATAAATGTTTCACGTGCTCTACCGCAATTACAATAAAACCAGATGATAGTTAATGTCGTCCCATACTTTTGGGAGTATATCTGATGTTACTGTTTACAATGAATATAAATGATGTAGTTGAAAGAATCGGAAGCCCTTTAAGAATGTTGGCAGATGATGCGGTTGTCTATAAGAAAATAGCAACGCCAGAAAACAGTATGGATTTGCAGAATGAATCCAGAGGATTGATGATTGGTGCAGGCTCTGGCAGTTGATTCTGAATGTAAATCAATGGAATACATTGCGCAACTGTACAACTACACTATTGTTGATAAACAGCTTGAAACAGAATCTACGGTAAAATTTCTAGGAGTAGGATTCCAGAGCGATCTTAAGTGTAATGACCACTTAAGAGAAATAGCAGGAAAAATATATATCAAAATGAGACTCATAGGAAGAATCTTAAGGAAATGTAACTCATCTACGAAGAAAGTGCCGTGAGAGGCGCTTGTTCGATCGAGTATTGCTGAGTATTGTTCATAAGTCTGGAACCCTTACCAAGAACAGATAGAGAAAATCGAAGCAAGAGCGCCACGTTTCGTCACGGACTCATTTAGTGGCGCGAGACGTTACAGAGATGCTCAACAAACACCAGCGGCAGGCCTTACAAAAGTGGCGAGCGGAATGTGGAACGGGGGGGGGGGGGGAATCAGCTAGTTCTACCAGGAGCACCCTCCACCTCACACCGTTAGGTGGCTTGCGGACTCCGATGTAGATGTAGAATTAGCATACGCACAGAGGTATCTAAGCAGTCATTCTTCCTGCATTCCATATGTGATTGGAATTGGAAGAAATCCTAATGTGATGTCATGCTCGATGTCTTCCATGATACACTTTACAGTGGTTTGCGGAGTGTGTATGTAAACGTACATATTCTGAGATCTGTTTCCTCATTATTTATGCCATTTTTCTTTATTTTTGCAGCATGTGTGTTAAAATTTAGCATTTTGTGACTTTTAAATTCTAGATTGTGTCCTTCTCTATAATACTCATCTACCAGAAACTCTCTAGAGCTAGATAGACAGCCACATCTGAGGCTTAGAAGCCCACTGTGATTCAGTGATTATCCTGGTCTACTCCCAGGATAATTTGTTTCGTGTTTGGAGTTTCTGTCCATCATCATCATCGCCTGTTTGTCATTTGCCATGTCGTCGTTGGCCTGCTGCAGTCATCATGGGTGTCGCTGTCGGTCATCATCTGTGGCTGTCACCTGCTGTGTCGTCTTCAACACGCCGACTGCACCATCTGTGACGTCATCAGTGTCGCAGCTGCAGTCATCTAGCCTAGGGTTCACCACCTTTCTCAGTACTGTTCATCCCTTTGGTTAGAGATGGCTACACCTACCACTACCATGTCAACGACTACATCTACTTCCACTACTCTTCTGCCTCTATTCTTTGTCCCTAGCCGTGGGATATATGCGAAAGTTACGAACGTTACTCACTTACGTCCCGTTTGGAGTCGTCCCTCAGTTTTTCGTACATGTCCCAACTCTTATATTTACAGCTCCTGTTATATCACAATGCATGATGGCTCCATAACTGCACAGAACCCCCTTTCACTGGAATGCATCAGTCAACGACAGAATGGCTCTCATCTTCAGCAGCAACATCAATACCAGCCTTACCAGCCTCAGTCTACCATCATCACCACATCAAACTGACAACGTTTCAGGACGAGCACATCCAACTTCGCACAGAGCAGTAACACAAGCAATGACAGGACTAGCATCCCGTGTAGCACCGACAGTAAGGAAAACTGTCTGATCATCACATTCAGAGTTTTGACTCCACTGTCTTTAATAAGGTAATTCATTCTGATATTGACCATACCAACTCCAGTAGCTCACAAACCTGCTATCTGTCACCTCACTCTAATCATCTGATACATTCCTCCAGTCCATTCGCGTAGAAGAGGAATCAGAAAAGGCGAGCTCTGAAACAACCACAATTTCCAATCCCACGCCAAAATGACTAAACGGATTTTTTTAACAACACTATTTTAATAAAGCACAATACAGCCTGCAACAGAAAAGGTATTCTTTTATTAAAACTGAACATATTCCATCAGATTACACTGTCACAGATTCACATTTTACTCTCATACTGTGATCCTATATTAGTGAAATCAATATCTATCTGACGATGTATCCGTATCCACATAGTCCAAATCATAGATATCAAAAATTCCTTTCTCATTAAATCAACGTTCTCTGACATACTTCTGAGTACCATTAAAAATACTTTACTTTACCTTTGGTTCAAATGCCTCCGTTATAATCCTAGGAAATCGGCTTCAAAAAAACCCTGACCTCGATGATAATCACCTAGTTTTCCTGCTGTCAGCAAATGAGTAGGAAAGGAAATTAACAATGAAGATATATAAATAAACCCACATTCAGATCTCGAAATCAGGACAGCCTTGCAAAGCCGTAGCAATTTTGATGCTACTTACCTGTTGAGGACTTGCACTGAATCATCCACCACTGCTGACATCTCATTCATTAATTCATATATTATCACATGGAAAGGGTGAAACCAACGGTTCTTGACGTATAAGGATTACTGCAAAAGTTCTTACAATCGTACTCACTGTGAAGGAAACCCAATTTTTCACAAGCAGTGCCAAAATCTCCAGCCTGGAATAAACATAACCAAATTGATCCCATATTTTCTCACAAATATATATCAAAATCACCCCCTAAAAAGCACAACTGTCATACATTGGTGATGTAATGCTTAAGGCTGTTGGAAGCCAGTAAGGGCACTCATAGAAAGGGAATCAGAGACACAGTGCAGAGAGCAGGCAAAAGCGGTAGCGTTTCGGTTACCGGAGATAAATAGCGACCGTTGAGACCTGCAAATTGCAGACGCTCTGGGCAGATGCCCTAGGCGAGAAGTTTCACTTCAAAGAATTAACTGGTAACTCTATTCATTTCCTAGACGCTGTCGTATGGCGTCACAGTAGAGGATGGTCACAAACAGGCATGTTTTAGCAAACGCAGCAAGCTTGATAGTTGCCGCTGAAAAGCACAACGTCCGTGTGTTTACACACGTTAGTGCTACAACTGTGGTCATCACTCATCAGATGCCTCAGGGTGACGCCAAGTGACGTAAAACACCGTTGTTGCTAGTCGTAACAAGAAGGGCAGTGACGCTTACTTTCAGCTAAACGCTGTTGCTGCCAAACTTGGCGTTTCTTAAGGTAAAGAAGTCCAAAACAGTCCTACCTACCGAGTAGGAGAAGAGGATAAATCTGAATGAGGTTGATCAGAGGCGCCTTGGAGGTACAGAGTCATTCGTCAGGCAGGCCGAATCGTGTAAAGTGCCGGAGCACTGGTCGGCCGACACTTGGAAGGAGGAAATAGTGCGCCACCAGAATCTTTTAAAAACTTTTGTTTTTGTATTCAGACTGAGTTCTCACTCAAATCTCTGTGTCGCTCATCGCCAGTCTCGGGTAAGCCCCTACAAGTCTATTCTCCTCACTTGAAGTGTTGTTCTCAAAGTTTGTCCTTAAAATGCTGCTAGTGTTAGCTACTTCTGTTAGCACTCACCCCACTGATTCAAAGACCGATTTCCGTTGTGCAACCAGTTGTCTCGTTTGATTTTTCTAAGTTGTAGTTAGTCTGACTGCTAATACGAGGGTTGGAACTTTATTAGTGGCAAATGTTTATTTACAACTTATACGAAATAGATAAATGTTTCAAAGGTTTAGTAGTCACCAGAATTGTGTATAAACAGTTGTCAGTGATGTGGAAATCGTAGGATAGCTTTAGCAGCGCCAATTTTGTTGATAGTTCGAGAGGAGCGGTCTATTTCCCGAATCTCTGTAATAGTTCTGAAACGAATGCCATGAAGTGCTTCCTTCCATCTTAGGAGTAAACTGGAAATCAAGGGGTTAAGTCCTGGGACTGTGATGGATTGCAGGCTGAGTTCCAAACCTGAACAGCTTAGAGAAAGAAGCGGTGACACTTTCTGCAGGATCCATCATTTCGTAGGACAATGCGCGGTCTCGTGTGGCACCAACTTGCGACTGATTTCGTCGATCGATGGGGCTTGATTCCTGAGATGAACGACAACTTTATGGCATTCGTTTCAGAACTGTTACAGAGATTCGTCAGGCAGTAGACTGCTCCACTCGATGTATCAACACATCTCGCGCTGCTAAATGTGTCCTACGACTTCCACATCGTTGGCAAGGAAATACACACAATGTTGGTGACAAAACTAAAGGACAGGAAAACTTTGAAACATGTGTCTGCCTTGTGTAAGTTGTAAATAAATATTTGCCACTATTAAAGTTCCAACCCTCTGAGGGCTTTTAAAAAAAATTAGTGGTGGCCCTCAACTACATACCCTCAGACTCAGAGTTGAAATATTA